>NW_026975059.1:0-197500 GCF_030014295.1 Loxodonta africana
ATAGAGAGATAGTATTTTCCAGTTAAGGTGAGGGTTTAGGGTAATTGTTACGATTAGGGTTATAGTCAGAGTTAGGGTTTGGTTTAGGATTAGGGTTAGGTGTAGGGTAAGAATTAGGTTTAGGTCCATGTTGAGGGTTAGACTTAGTGTTCTATTTAGGGTCAGGGTTAGGGGTAGGGTTAGGATTAGGTCTAGGGTTAGGATTAGGATTATTTTAGGGTTAGGTTCAGGGCTATTGTAAGTGTTCGGTTTAGGGTTACAGATGGACTAGCGTTATTCTTAGAGTTAGGTTTAAGGTTAGGGTTTGGGTTAGGTCTAGGTTTAGGGTTAAGGTTATGGTTAGTGTTTGGATGAAGTTCAGGATAGGGTGAGGGTTATTTTTATGGTGAGGGCTAGGGTTTGGGTTTGTGTGCAGGTTAGTGTTAAGGATAGGTTTAGGGTTCGGTGAGGGTTAGGCGTTATGTCTAGGGTCAGCGTTAGGTTAGGTTTAGGGTTAGTGTGAAGTTTAGGTTAAGGGTGAGGGTTATGGTAAGGGTTAGGATTATAGACGGTGTTAGACGTTAGGTTTAGGGTGTTAGGGTTAGGTTTATGGTTAGGGTAGATTTAAGTTTAGGTTTAATATTAGGGTTAGGGTTAGATTTGGGTTACTGTTCGTATTAGGGTTAGGGTTAGGGATAAGTTTGGGGATAGCGTTAGGTTTAGGGTTGGGGATACGGTTAAGGATTAGGGTGAGGGTTAGGGTTAGGTTTACAGTTAAGGCGAGGGTTTAGGGTAATTGTTATGGTTAGGGTTAGAGTTAGAGTTAGGCTTAGGGTTAGGGTGAAGTTTCAGTTAATAGTCAGGGTTAGGCTTAAGGTTAGAGTAGGGTTAAGGTTAGTGTTCGGGTTAGGTATAGCGTTAGGGTTTGGGTAGGGGTAAGGTTAGGGTTAAGGCTAGGTTTCCGGTAAAGGGTAGGGCTAGCTTAGGGTTAGATTTAGAGTTGGAGTTAGTGCTAGGGTTTAGGATGATGGTTATGGTCAGGTTTAGAGTTGTTGTTAGGGTTAGGGTAGAGTTAAGATTAGGGTTAATTTAGGGTTAGAGAAAGGGTTAGGTTTAGGTCTGGGTTAGGTGTAGGATGCGGGGTAGGGTTAGGGTTAGGGGTTCATGGGAGGGTTAGTGTTAAGTTTCCATTAAGCTGATGTTTTAGGGTGTTACTGTTAGGGCTAGGGTTAGCATTAGGTTTAGGGTCAGGGCTAGAGTTAGGGGATAGTTAAGGGTTAGCTTTACTTTCAGGGTTAGGGTTAGCCTTAGGTTTAGGGTGAAGTTTAGGTTAAGGATGAGGGTTAGGGTTAGGGTTAGGCATTTGGGTTAAGGTTAGGGTTAGGTTTAGGATTAGGCTTAGGGTTAGGGTTAGGTGTTTGGGTTAATGTTAGGGTCAGGTTTAGGGTTCGGCTTAGGGTTAGGGCTACAGCTGGGGTAAAGTTTAATTGAAGGGTGAGGGTTGAGCTTAGGGTTAGCGTTAGGGGTTAGGGTTAGAGCTTAGGTTAGGATTAAGTGTAGGGTTAAGGTTAGGTTTAGATTTAGGGTTAGGGTTAGTGTTAGGGTTAAGTCATGTTTAGGTTTAGGGCTAGGTGAAGGTTATAGATAGGGTTAGGTTAAGGGTTGAGGTTAGGTTTAGATGGTAAGATGAGGGTTAGTGCTAGGTTTCCATTGAAGCTGAGTGTGTAGGGTAAGTTTTAGGGTTAGGATTAGGGTTAGAGTTAGGGTTAGGGTCAGGGTTAGTTTTGAGTTTAGAGTTAGGGTTACGTTTATGGTACGGTCAGGGTTAGGGGAGATTTAGTGTTACGTTTAGTTTTAGGGCTAGGGTTACAGAGAAGTTTATGTGAAGCGAGAGGGTTGGGGTTAGGGGTTTGGGTTCAGGTCAGAGTCAGGGTTAGGGTTAGGTTTAGGGTTAGGGTTACGTGTAGTGTTAGTGTTAGTTTTGCTTAGGGTTCGGGTTTGAATGAAGTGAGGGTACGCTTAGCGTTATGCTTTAGGGTGAAATTCTGGTTAAGGGTGAGGGTTCGGCTCAGGGTTAGGGTTAGAGTTAGGGTCAGTGGTTAGGGTTAGGTTTAGGGTTAAGGTTAGTTTTAGGCTAAGGATTAGGATTAGAGTTAGGGTTAAGGGTTACTGTTTCAGTTAGGTTTAGGTTAAGGTTATAATTAGGGTTAAGTTTAGGGTTAGGGTAAGAGTTAGAGTTACATTTACAGTTAAGGTGAGGGTTCTGGGTAAGTGTTACCGTTAAGGTTAGGGTTAGGGCTAGGGTTAGGGTTAGAGTTAAGGTTAAGGGTTAGGGTTAGGTTGAAGTTTATGGTAGGCTTAAAGATAGGGTTGAGGTTAGGTTAGGGTTAGGGTCAGGGTTAGAATTAGAATTAGGTTTAGGGCGAGGATTAGGGTCAGAGTTATTGTAAGGGTTAGGTTTCGGGTTACAGGTGGGCCAAGGTTAAGGTGAGGGTTAGGTTTATGGGGAGGGTTAGGGTTAAAGTCAGGGTGAGTTTTAGGTTAGGGATAGGGTGAAGTTTAAGATAGGGTGAGGGTTAGGGTTATGGCTAAGGTTTGGGCTTGTTTTCAGGTTAGTGTTAAGGTTATGTTCAGGGTTAGGGTTACGTTCAGGGGTTGTGTTCAGTTTTAGGGTTAGGGTTAGATTTAAGGTTAGGGTTAAGTTTAGTGTTACGTTTAGGCTTAGGGTCATGGTTGTGTTAGGCTTTGTGGTTGGGGTGAGGGTTAGTTTTAGGGTTAGGGTTGGTTAGGGTTAGGATTACCGTTATGATAAGGCGTTAGGGGTTAGAGGTGTAGTTTAGGGTTAGGGTTTGGGTGAGGGTTCCGGTTAGGCCTTGCGGTTCTGGTCATGGTTAGGTTTGGTTTAGGCTTGGGGTTAGGTGCATGATTCGGTTTCGGGTTAGTGTTAGAGTTAGGGTGAGAGTTAGTGTTAAGGTTTTTGCTAGGCTTTGGTGTTAGGGTTAGGGTTTGTGTTAGGGTTAGGTTTATCATTAGGGCTCAGGGGTTTCAGGTTAATGTTAGGGTTAGGGTTAGGGATAGCATTAGGGTTAGGGTTGTGGGATACGGTTAGGATTTAGGGTGCGGGTTACGGTTAGTTTTCCAGTTAAGGTGAGGGTTTAGGGTAATTGTTACGATTAGGGTTATAGTCAGAGTTAGGGTTTGGTTTAGGATTAGGGTTAGGTGTAGGGTAAGAATTAGGTTTAGGTCCATGTTGAGGGTTAGACTTAGTGTTCTATTTAGGGTCAGGGTTAGGGGTAGGGTTAGGATTAGGTCTAGGGTTAGGATTAGGATTATTTTAGGGTTAGGTTCAGGGCTATTGTAAGTGTTCGGTTTAGGGTTACAGATGGACTAGCGTTATTCTTAGAGTTAGGTTTAAGGTTAGGGTTTGGGTTAGGTCTAGGTTTAGGGTTAAGGTTATGGTTAGTGTTTGGATGAAGTTCAGGATAGGGTGAGGGTTATTTTTATGGTGAGGGCTAGGGTTTGGGTTTGTGTGCAGGTTAGTGTTAAGGATAGGTTTAGGGTTCGGTGAGGGTTAGGCGTTATGTCTAGGGTCAGCGTTAGGTTAGGTTCAGGGTTAGTGTGAAGTTTAGGTTAAGGGTGAGGGTTATGGTAAGGGTTAGGATTATAGACGGTGTTAGACGTTAGGTTTAGGGTGTTAGGGTTAGGTTTATGGTTAGGGTAGATTTAAGTTTAGGTTTAATATTAGGGTTAGGGTTAGATTTGGGTTACTGTTCGTATTAGGGTTAGGGTTAGGGATAAGTTTGGGGATAGCGTCAGGTTTAGGGTTGGGGATACGGTTAAGGATTAGGGTGAGGGTTAGGGTTAGGTTTACAGTTAAGGCGAGGGTTTAGGGTAATTGTTATGGTTAGGGTTAGAGTTAGAGTTAGGCTTAGGGTTAGGGTGAAGTTTCAGTTAATAGTCAGGGTTAGGCTTAAGGTTAGAGTAGGGTTAAGGTTAGTGTTCGGGTTAGGTATAGCGTTAGGGTTTGGGTAGGGGTAAGGTTAGGGTTAAGGCTAGGTTTCCGGTAAAGGGTAGGGCTAGCTTAGGGTTAGATTTAGAGTTGGAGTTAGTGCTAGGGTTTAGGATGATGGTTATGGTCAGGTTTAGAGTTGTTGTTAGGGTTAGGGTAGAGTTAAGGTTAGGGTTAATTTAGGGTTAGAGAAAGGGTTAGGTTTAGGTCTGGGTTAGGTGTAGGATGCGGGGTAGGGTTAGGGTTAGGGGTTCATGGGAGGGTTAGTGTTAAGTTTCCATTAAGCTGATGTTTTAGGGTGTTACTGTTAGGGCTAGGGTTAGCATTAGGTTTAGGGTCAGGGCTAGAGTTAGGGGATAGTTAAGGCTTAGCTTTACTTTCAGCGTTAGGGTTAGCCTTAGGTTTAGGGTGAAGTTTAGGTTAAGGATGAGGGTTAGGGTTAGGGTTAGGCATTTGGGTTAAGGTTAGGGTTAGGTTTAGGATTAGGCTTAGGGTTAGGGTTAGGTGTTTGGGTTAATGTTAGGGTCAGGTTTAGGGTTCGGCTTAGGGTTAGGGCTACAGCTGGGGTAAAGTTTAATTGAAGGTTGAGGGTTGAGCTTAGGGTTAGCGTTAGGGGTTAGGGTTAGAGCTTAGGTTAGGATTAAGTGTAGGGTTAAGGTTAGGTTTAGATTTAGGGTTAGGGTTAGTGTTAGGGTTAAGTCATGTTTAGGTTTAGGGCTAGGTGAAGGTTATAGATAGGGTTAGGTTAAGGGTTGAGGTTAGGTTTAGATGGTAAGATGAGGGTTAGTGCTAGGTTTCCATTGAAGCTGAGTGTGTAGGGTAAGTTTTAGGGTTAGGATTAGGGTTAGAGTTAGGGTTAGGGTCAGGGTTAGTTTTGAGTTTAGAGTTAGGGTTACGTTTATGGTACGGTCAGGGTTAGGGGAGATTTAGTGTTACGTTTAGTTTTAGGGCTAGGGTTACAGAGAAGTTTATGTGAAGCGAGAGGGTTGGGGTTAGGGGTTTGGGTTCAGGTCAGAGTCAGGGTTAGGGTTAGGTTTAGGGTTAGGGTTACGTGTAGTGTTAGTGTTAGTTTTGCTTAGGGTTCGGGTTTGAATGAAGTGAGGGTACGCTTAGCGTTATGCTTTAGGGTGAAATTCTGGTTAAGGGTGAGGGTTCGGCTCAGGGTTAGGGTTAGAGTTAGGGTCAGTGGTTAGGGTTAGGTTTAGGGTTAAGGTTAGTTTTAGGCTAAGGATTAGGATTAGAGTTAGGGTTAAGGGTTACTGTTTCAGTTAGGTTTAGGTTAAGGTTATAATTAGGGTTAAGTTTAGGGTTAGGGTAAGAGTTAGAGTTACATTTACAGTTAAGGTGAGGGTTCTGGGTAAGTGTTACCGTTAAGGTTAGGGTTAGGGCTAGGGTTAGGGTTAGAGTTAAGGTTAAGGGTTAGGGTTAGGTTTAAGTTTATGGTAGGCTTAAAGATAGGGTTGAGGTTAGGTTAGGGTTAGGGTCAGGGTTAGAATTAGAATTAGGTTTAGGGCGAGGATTAGGGTCAGAGTTATTGTAAGGGTTAGGTTTCGGGTTACAGGTGGGCCAAGGTTAAGGTGAGGGTTAGGTTTATGGGGAGGGTAAGGGTTAAAGTCAGGGTGAGTTTTAGGTTAGGGATAGGGTGAAGTTTAAGATAGGGTGAGGGTTAGGGTTATGGCTAAGGTTTGGGCTTGTTTTCAGGTTAGTGTTAAGGTTATGTTCAGGGTTAGGGTTACGTTCAGGGGTTGTGTTCAGTTTTAGGGTTAGGGTTAGATTTAAGGTTAGGGTTAAGTTTAGTGTTACGTTTAGGGTTAGGGTCATGGTTGTGTTAGGCTTTGTGGTTGGGGTGAGGGTTAGTTTTAGGGTTAGGGTTGGTTAGGGTTAGGATTACCGTTATGATAAGGCGTTAGGGGTTAGAGGTGTAGTTTAGGGTTAGGGTTTGGGTGAGGGTTCCGGTTAGGCCTTGCGGTTCTGGTCATGGTTAGGTTTGGTTTAGGCTTAGGGTTAGGTGCATGATTCGGTTTCGGGTTAGTGTTAGAGTTAGGGTGAGAGTTAGTGTTAAGGTTTTTGCTAGGCTTTGGTGTTAGGGTTAGGGTTTGTGTTAGGGTTAGGTTTATCATTAGGGCTCAGGGGTTTCAGGTTAA
Source organism: Loxodonta africana (assembly GCF_030014295.1). Classification (NCBI taxonomy): domain Eukaryota; kingdom Metazoa; phylum Chordata; class Mammalia; order Proboscidea; family Elephantidae; genus Loxodonta; species Loxodonta africana. Next base: position 6,133 of record NW_026975059.1, read on the forward strand.
TGTTAGGGTTAGGGTTAGGGATAGCATTAGGGTTAGGGTTGTGGGATACGGTTAGGATTTAGGGTGCGGGTTACGGTTAGTTTTCCAGTTAAGGTGAGGGTTTAGGGTAATTGTTACGATTAGGGTTATAGTCAGAGTTAGGGTTTGGTTTAGGATTAGGGTTAGGTGTAGGGTAAGAATTAGGTTTAGGTCCATGTTGAGGGTTAGACTTAGTGTTCTATTTAGGGTCAGGGTTAGGGGTAGGGTTAGGATTAGGTCTAGGGTTAGGATTAGGATTATTTTAGGGTTAGGTTCAGGGCTATTGTAAGTGTTCGGTTTAGGGTTACAGATGGACTAGCGTTATTCTTAGAGTTAGGTTTAAGGTTAGGGTTTGGGTTAGGTCTAGGTTTAGGGTTAAGGTTATGGTTAGTGTTTGGATGAAGTTCAGGATAGGGTGAGGGTTATTTTTATGGTGAGGGCTAGGGTTTGGGTTTGTGTGCAGGTTAGTGTTAAGGATAGGTTTAGGGTTCGGTGAGGGTTAGGCGTTATGTCTAGGGTCAGCGTTAGGTTAGGTTTAGGGTTAGTGTGAAGTTTAGGTTAAGGGTGAGGGTTATGGTAAGGGTTAGGATTATAGACGGTGTTAGACGTTAGGTTTAGGGTGTTAGGGTTAGGTTTATGGTTAGGGTAGATTTAAGTTTAGGTTTAATATTAGGGTTAGGGTTAGATTTGGGTTACTGTTCGTATTAGGGTTAGGGTTAGGGATAAGTTTGGGGATAGCGTTAGGTTTAGGGTTGGGGATACGGTTAAGGATTAGGGTGAGGGTTAGGGTTAGGTTTACAGTTAAGGCGAGGGTTTAGGGTAATTGTTATGGTTAGGGTTAGAGTTAGAGTTAGGCTTAGGGTTAGGGTGAAGTTTCAGTTAATAGTCAGGGTTAGGCTTAAGGTTAGAGTAGGGTTAAGGTTAGTGTTCGGGTTAGGTATAGCGTTAGGGTTTGGGTAGGGGTAAGGTTAGGGTTAAGGCTAGGTTTCCGGTAAAGGGTAGGGCTAGCTTAGGGTTAGATTTAGAGTTGGAGTTAGTGCTAGGGTTTAGGATGATGGTTATGGTCAGGTTTAGAGTTGTTGTTAGGGTTAGGGTAGAGTTAAGGTTAGGGTTAATTTAGGGTTAGAGAAAGGGTTAGGTTTAGGTCTGGGTTAGGTGTAGGATGCGGGGTAGGGTTAGGGTTAGGGGTTCATGGGAGGGTTAGTGTTAAGTTTACATTAAGCTGATGTTTTAGGGTGTTACTGTTAGGGCTAGGGTTAGCATTAGGTTTAGGGTCAGGGCTAGAGTTAGGGGATAGTTAAGGCTTAGCTTTACTTTCAGCGTTAGGGTTAGCCTTAGGTTTAGGGTGAAGTTTAGGTTAAGGATGAGGGTTAGGGTTAGGGTTAGGCATTTGGGTTAAGGTTAGGGTTAGGTTTAGGATTAGGCTTAGGGTTAGGGTTAGGTGTTTGGGTTAATGTTAGGGTCAGGTTTAGGGTTCGGCTTAGGGTTAGGGCTACAGCTGGGGTAAAGTTTAATTGAAGGGTGAGGGTTGAGCTTAGGGTTAGCGTTAGGGGTTAGGGTTAGAGCTTAGGTTAGGATTAAGTGTAGGGTTAAGGTTAGGTTTAGATTTAGGGTTAGGGTTAGTGTTAGGGTTAAGTCATGTTTAGGTTTAGGGCTAGGTGAAGGTTATAGATAGGGTTAGGTTAAGGGTTGAGGTTAGGTTTAGATGGTAAGATGAGGGTTAGTGCTAGGTTTCCATTGAAGCTGAGTGTGTAGGGTAAGTTTTAGGGTTAGGATTAGGGTTAGAGTTAGGGTTAGGGTCAGGGTTAGTTTTGAGTTTAGAGTTAGGGTTACGTTTATGGTACGGTCAGGGTTAGGGGAGATTTAGTGTTACGTTTAGTTTTAGGGCTAGGGTTACAGAGAAGTTTATGTGAAGCGAGAGGGTTGGGGTTAGGGGTTTGGGTTCAGGTCAGAGTCAGGGTTAGGGTTAGGTTTAGGGTTAGGGTTACGTGTAGTGTTAGTGTTAGTTTTGCTTAGGGTTCGGGTTTGAATGAAGTGAGGGTACGCTTAGCGTTATGCTTTAGGGTGAAATTCTGGTTAAGGGTGAGGGTTCGGCTCAGGGTTAGGGTTAGAGTTAGGGTCAGTGGTTAGGGTTAGGTTTAGGGTTAAGGTTAGTTTTAGGCTAAGGATTAGGATTAGAGTTAGGGTTAAGGGTTACTGTTTCAGTTAGGTTTAGGTTAAGGTTATAATTAGGGTTAAGTTTAGGGTTAGGGTAAGAGTTAGAGTTACATTTACAGTTAAGGTGAGGGTTCTGGGTAAGTGTTACCGTTCAGGTTAGGGTTAGGGCTAGGGTTAGGGTTAGAGTTAAGGTTAAGGGTTAGGGTTAGGTTTAAGTTTATGGTAGGCTTAAAGATAGGGTTGAGGTTAGGTTAGGGTTAGGGTCAGGGTTAGAATTAGAATTAGGTTTAGGGCGAGGATTAGGGTCAGAGTTATTGTAAGGGTTAGGTTTCGGGTTACAGGTGGGCCAAGGTTAAGGTGAGGGTTAGGTTTATGGGGAGGGTTAGGGTTAAAGTCAGGGTGAGTTTTAGGTTAGGGATAGGGTGAAGTTTAAGATAGGGTGAGGGTTAGGGTTATGGCTAAGGTTTGGGCTTGTTTTCAGGTTAGTGTTAAGGTTATGTTCAGGGTTAGGGTTACGTTCAGGGGTTGTGTTCAGTTTTAGGGTTAGGGTTAGATTTAAGGTTAGGGTTAAGTTTAGTGTTACGTTTAGGGTTAGGGTCATGGTTGTGTTAGGCTTTGTGGTTGGGGTGAGGGTTAGTTTTAGGGTTAGGGTTGGTTAGGGTTAGGATTACCGTTATGATAAGGCGTTAGGGGTTAGAGGTGTAGTTTAGGGTTAGGGTTTGGGTGAGGGTTCCGGTTAGGCCTTGCGGTTCTGGTCATGGTTAGGTTTGGTTTAGGCTTGGGGTTAGGTGCATGATTCGGTTTCGGGTTAGTGTTAGAGTTAGGGTGAGAGTTAGTGTTAAGGTTTTTGCTAGGCTTTGGTGTTAGGGTTAGGGTTTGTGTTAGGGTTAGGTTTATCATTAGGGCTCAGGGGTTTCAGGTTAATGTTAGGGTTAGGGTTAGGGATAGCATTAGGGTTAGGGTTGTGGGATACGGTTAGGATTTAGGGTGCGGGTTACGGTTAGTTTTCCAGTTAAGGTGAGGGTTTAGGGTAATTGTTACGATTAGGGTTATAGTCAGAGTTAGGGTTTGGTTTAGGATTAGGGTTAGGTGTAGGGTAAGAATTAGGTTTAGGTCCATGTTGAGGGTTAGACTTAGTGTTCTATTTAGGGTCAGGGTTAGGGGTAGGGTTAGGATTAGGTCTAGGGTTAGGATTAGGATTATTTTAGGGTTAGGTTCAGGGCTATTGTAAGTGTTCGGTTTAGGGTTACAGATGGACTAGCGTTATTCTTAGAGTTAGGTTTAAGGTTAGGGTTTGGGTTAGGTCTAGGTTTAGGGTTAAGGTTATGGTTAGTGTTTGGATGAAGTTCAGGATAGGGTGAGGGTTATTTTTATGGTGAGGGCTAGGGTTTGGGTTTGTGTGCAGGTTAGTGTTAAGGATAGGTTTAGGGTTCGGTGAGGGTTAGGCGTTATGTCTAGGGTCAGCGTTAGGTTAGGTTCAGGGTTAGTGTGAAGTTTAGGTTAAGGGTGAGGGTTATGGTAAGGGTTAGGATTATAGACGGTGTTAGACGTTAGGTTTAGGGTGTTAGGGTTAGGTTTATGGTTAGGGTAGATTTAAGTTTAGGTTTAATATTAGGGTTAGGGTTAGATTTGGGTTACTGTTCGTATTAGGGTTAGGGTTAGGGATAAGTTTGGGGATAGCGTCAGGTTTAGGGTTGGGGATACGGTTAAGGATTAGGGTGAGGGTTAGGGTTAGGTTTACAGTTAAGGCGAGGGTTTAGGGTAATTGTTATGGTTAGGGTTAGAGTTAGAGTTAGGCTTAGGGTTAGGGTGAAGTTTCAGTTAATAGTCAGGGTTAGGCTTAAGGTTAGAGTAGGGTTAAGGTTAGTGTTCGGGTTAGGTATAGCGTTAGGGTTTGGGTAGGGGTAAGGTTAGGGTTAAGGCTAGGTTTCCGGTAAAGGGTAGGGCTAGCTTAGGGTTAGATTTAGAGTTGGAGTTAGTGCTAGGGTTTAGGATGATGGTTATGGTCAGGTTTAGAGTTGTTGTTAGGGTTAGGGTAGAGTTAAGGTTAGGGTTAATTTAGGGTTAGAGAAAGGGTTAGGTTTAGGTCTGGGTTAGGTGTAGGATGCGGGGTAGGGTTAGGGTTAGGGGTTCATGGGAGGGTTAGTGTTAAGTTTACATTAAGCTGATGTTTTAGGGTGTTACTGTTAGGGCTAGGGTTAGCATTAGGTTTAGGGTCAGGGCTAGAGTTAGGGGATAGTTAAGGCTTAGCTTTACTTTCAGCGTTAGGGTTAGCCTTAGGTTTAGGGTGAAGTTTAGGTTAAGGATGAGGGTTAGGGTTAGGGTTAGGCATTTGGGTTAAGGTTAGGGTTAGGTTTAGGATTAGGCTTAGGGTTAGGGTTAGGTGTTTGGGTTAATGTTAGGGTCAGGTTTAGGGTTCGGCTTAGGGTTAGGGCTACAGCTGGGGTAAAGTTTAATTGAAGGGTGAGGGTTGAGCTTAGGGTTAGCGTTAGGGGTTAGGGTTAGAGCTTAGGTTAGGATTAAGTGTAGGGTTAAGGTTAGGTTTAGATTTAGGGTTAGGGTTAGTGTTAGGGTTAAGTCATGTTTAGGTTTAGGGCTAGGTGAAGGTTATAGATAGGGTTAGGTTAAGGGTTGAGGTTAGGTTTAGATGGTAAGATGAGGGTTAGTGCTAGGTTTCCATTGAAGCTGAGTGTGTAGGGTAAGTTTTAGGGTTAGGATTAGGGTTAGAGTTAGGGTTAGGGTCAGGGTTAGTTTTGAGTTTAGAGTTAGGGTTACGTTTATGGTACGGTCAGGGTTAGGGGAGATTTAGTGTTACGTTTAGTTTTAGGGCTAGGGTTACAGAGAAGTTTATGTGAAGCGAGAGGGTTGGGGTTAGGGGTTTGGGTTCAGGTCAGAGTCAGGGTTAGGGTTAGGTTTAGGGTTAGGGTTACGTGTAGTGTTAGTGTTAGTTTTGCTTAGGGTTCGGGTTTGAATGAAGTTAGGGTACGCTTAGCGTTATGCTTTAGGGTGAAATTCTGGTTAAGGGTGAGGGTTCGGCTCAGGGTTAGGGTTAGAGTTAGGGTCAGTGGTTAGGGTTAAGTTTAGGGTTAAGGTTAGTTTTAGGCTAAGGATTAGGATTAGAGTTAGGGTTAAGGGTTACTGTTTCAGTTAGGTTTAGGTTAAGGTTATAATTAGGGTTAAGTTTAGGGTTCATAGAAGATAGTATTGGGTAAGAGTTAGAGTTACATTTACAGTTAAGGTGAGGTTCTGGGTAAGTGTTACCGTTAAGGTTAGGGTTAGGGCTAGGGTTAGGGTTAGAGTTAAGGTTAAGGGTTAGGGTTAGGTTGAAGTTTATGGTAGGCTTAAAGATAGGGTTGAGGTTAGGTTAGGGTTAGGGTCAGGTTAGAATTAGAATTAGGTTTAGGGCGAGGATTAGGGGTCAGAGTTATTGTAAGGGTTAGGTTTCGGGTTACAGGTGGGCCAAGGTTAAGGTGAGGGTTAGGTTTATGGGGAGGGTTAGGGTTAAAGTCAGGGTGAGTTTTAGGTTAGGGATAGGGTGAAGTTTAAGATAGGGTGAGGGTAGGGTTATGGCTAAGGTTTGGGCTTGTTTTCAGGTTAGTGTTAAGGTTATGTTCAGGGTTAGGGTTACGTTCAGGGGTTGTGTTCAGTTTTAGGGTTAGGGTTAGATTTAAGGTTAGGGTTAAGTTTAGTGTTACGTTTAGGGTTAGGGTCATGGTTGTGGTAGGCTTTGTGGTTGGGGTGAGGGTTAGTTTTAGGTTAGGGTTGGTTAGGGTTAGGATTACCGTTATGATAAGGCGTTAGGGGTTAGAGGTGTAGTTTAGGGTTAGGGTTTGGGTGAGGGTTCCGGTTAGGCCTTGCGGTTCTGGTCATGGTTAGGTTTGGTTTAGGCTTAGGGTTAGGTGCATGATTCGGTTTCGGGTTAGTGTTAGAGTTAGGGTGAGAGTTAGTGTTAAGGTTTTTGCTAGGCTTTGGTGTTAGGGTTAGGGTTTGTGTTAGGGTTAGGTTTATCATTAGGGCTCAGGGGTTTCAGGTTAATGTTAGGGTTAGGGTTAGGGATAGCATTAGGGTTAGGGTTGTGGGATACGGTTAGGATTTAGGGTGCGGGTTACGGTTAGTTTTCCAGTTAAGGTGAGGGTTAGGGTAATTGTTACGATTAGGGTTATAGTCAGAGTTAGGGTTTGGTTTAGGATTAGGGTTAGGTGTAGGGTAAGAATTAGGTTTAGGTCCATGTTGAGGGTTAGACTTAGTGTTCTATTTAGGGTCAGGGTTAGGGTAGGGTTAGGATTAGGTCTAGGGTTAGGATTAGGATTATTTTAGGGTTAGGTTCAGGGCTATTGTAAGTGTTCGGTTTAGGGTTACAGATGGACTAGCGTTATTCTTAGAGTTAGGTTTAAGGTTAGGGTTTGGGTTAGGTCTAGGTTTAGGGTTAAGGTTATGGTTAGTGTTTGGATGAAGTTCAGGATAGGGTGAGGGTTATTTTTATGGTGAGGGCTAGGGTTTGGGTTTGTGTGCAGGTTAGTGTTAAGGATAGGTTTAGGGTTCGGTGAGGGTTAGGCGTTATGTCTAGGGTCAGCGTTAGGTTAGGTTTAGGGTTAGTGTGAAGTTTAGGTTAAGGGTGAGGGTTATGGTAAGGGTTAGGATTATAGACGGTGTTAGACGTTAGGTTTAGGGTGTTAGGGTTAGGTTATGGTTAGGGTAGATTTAAGTTTAGGTTTAATATTAGGGTTAGGGTTAGATTTGGGTTACTGTTCGTATTAGGGTTAGGGTTAGGGATAAGTTTGGGGATAGCGTTAGGTTTAGGGTTGGGGATACGGTTAAGGATTAGGGTGAGGGTTAGGGCTAGGTTTACAGTTAAGGCGAGGGTTTAGGGTAATTGTTATGGTTAGGGTTAGAGTTAGAGTTAGGCTTAGGGTTAGGGTGAAGTTTCAGTTAATAGTCAGGGTTAGGCTTAAGGTTAGAGTAGGGTTAAGGTTAGTGTTCGGGTTAGGTATAGCGTTAGGGTTTGGGTAGGGGTAAGGTTAGGGTTAAGGCTAGGTTTCCGGTAAAGGGTAGGGCTAGCTTAGGGTTAGATTTAGAGTTGGAGTTAGTGCTAGGGTTTAGGATGATGGTTATGGTCAGGTTTAGAGTTGTTGTTAGGGTTAGGGTAGAGTTAAGGTTAGGGTTAATTTAGGGTTAGAGAAAGGGTTAGGTTTAGGTCTGGGTTAGGTGTAGGATGCGGGGTAGGGTTAGGGTTAGGGGTTCATGGGAGGGTTAGTGTTAAGTTTACATTAAGCTGATGTTTTAGGGTGTTACTGTTAGGGCTAGGGTTAGCATTAGGTTTAGGGTCAGGGCTAGAGTTAGGGGATAGTTAAGGCTTAGCTTTACTTTCAGCGTTAGGGTTAGCCTTAGGTTTAGGGTGAAGTTTAGGTTAAGGATGAGGGTTAGGGTTAGGGTTAGGCATTTGGGTTAAGGTTAGGGTTAGGTTTAGGATTAGGCTTAGGGTTAGGGTTAGGTGTTTGGGTTAATGTTAGGGTCAGGTTTAGGGTTCGGCTTAGGGTTAGGGCTACAGCTGGGGTAAAGTTTAATTGAAGGGTGAGGGTTGAGCTTAGGGTTAGCGTTAGGGGTTAGGGTTAGAGCTTAGGTTAGGATTAAGTGTAGGGTTAAGGTTAGGTTTAGATTTAGGGTTAGGGTTAGTGTTAGGGTTAAGTCATGTTAGGTTTAGGGCTAGGTGAAGGTTATAGATAGGGTTAGGTTAAGGGTTGAGGTTAGGTTTAGATGGTAAGATGAGGGTTAGTGCTAGGTTTCCATTGAGCTGAGTGTGTAGGGTAAGTTTTAGGGTTAGATTAGGGTTAGAGTTAGGGTTAGGGTCAGGGTTAGTTTTGAGTTTAGAGTTAGGGTTACGTTTATGGTACGGTCAGGGTAGGGGAGATTTAGTGTTACGTTTAGTTTTAGGGCTAGGGTTACAGAGAAGTTTATGTGAAGCGAGAGGGTTGGGTTAGGGGTTTGGGTTCAGGTCAGAGTCAGGGTTAGGGTTAGGTTTAGGGTTAGGGTTACGTGTAGTGTTAGTGTTAGTTTTGCTTAGGGTTCGGGTTTGAATGAAGTTAGGGTACGCTTAGCGTTATGCTTAGGGTGAAATTCTGGTTAAGGGTGAGGGTTCGGCTCAGGGTTAGGGTTAGAGTTAGGGTCAGTGGTTAGGGTTAAGTTTAGGGTTAAGGTTAGTTTTAGGCTAAGGATTAGGATAGAGTTAGGGTTAAGGGTTACTGTTTCAGTTAGGTTTAGGTTAAGGTTATAATTAGGGTTAAGTTTAGGGTTAGGGTAAGAGTTAGAGTTACATTTACAGTTAAGGTGAGGGTTCTGGGTAAGTGTTACCGTTAAGGTTAGGGTTAGGGCTAGGGTTAAGGTTAGAGTTAAGGTTAAGGGTTAGGGTTAGGTTGAAGTTTATGGTAGGCTTAAAGATAGGGTTGAGGTTAGGTTAGGGTTAGGGTCAGGGTTAGAATTAGAATTAGGTTTAGGGCGAGGATTAGGGTCAGAGTTATTGTAAGGGTTAGGTTTCGGGTTACAGGTGGGCCAAGGTTAAGGTGAGGGTTAGGTTTATGGGGAGGGTTAGGGTTAAAGTCAGGTGAGTTTTAGGTTAGGGATAGGGTGAAGTTTAAGATAGGGTGAGGGTTAGGGTTATGGCTAAGGTTTGGGCTTGTTTTCAGGTTAGTGTTAAGGTTATGTTCAGGGTTAGGGTTACGTTCAGGGGTTGTGTTCAGTTTTAGGGTTAGGGTTAGATTTAAGGTTAGGGTTAAGTTTAGTGTTACGTTTAGGGTTAGGGTCATGGTTGTGTTAGGCTTTGTGGTTGGGGTGAGGGTTAGTTTTAGGGTTAGGGTTGGTTAGGGTTAGGATTACCGTTATGATAAGGCGTTAGGGGTTAGAGGTGTAGTTTAGGGTTAGGGTTTGGGTGAGGGTTCCGGTTAGGCCTTGCGGTTCTGGTCATGGTTAGGTTTGGTTTAGGCTTAGGGTTAGGTGCATGATTCGGTTTCGGGTTAGTGTTAGAGTTAGGGTGAGAGTTAGTGTTAAGGTTTTTGCTAGGCTTTGGTGTTAGGGTTAGGGTTTGTGTTAGGGTTAGGTTTATCATTAGGGCTCAGGGGTTTCAGGTTAATGTTAGGGTTAGGGTTAGGGATAGCATTAGGGTTAGGGTTGTGGGATACGGTTAGGATTTAGGGTGCGGGTTACGGTTAGTTTTCCAGTTAAGGTGAGGGTTTAGGGTAATTGTTACGATTAGGGTTATAGTCAGAGTTAGGGTTTGGTTTAGGATTAGGGTTAGGTGTAGGGTAAGAATTAGGTTTAGGTCCATGTTGAGGGTTAGACTTAGTGTTCTATTTAGGGTCAGGGTTAGGGTAGGGTTAGGATTAGGTCTAGGGTTAGGATTAGGATTATTTTAGGGTTAGGTTCAGGGCTATTGTAAGTGTTCGGTTTAGGGTTACAGATGGACTAGCGTTATTCTTAGAGTTAGGTTTAAGGTTAGGGTTTGGGTTAGGTCTAGGTTTAGGGTTAAGGTTATGGTTAGTGTTTGGATGAAGTTCAGGATAGGGTGAGGGTTATTTTTATGGTGAGGGCTAGGGTTTGGGTTTGTGTGCAGGTTAGTGTTAAGGATAGGTTTAGGGTTCGGTGAGGGTTAGGCGTTATGTCTAGGGTCAGCGTTAGGTTAGGTTTAGGGTTAGTGTGAAGTTTAGGTTAAGGGTGAGGGTTATGGTAAGGGTTAGGATTATAGACGGTGTTAGACGTTAGGTTTAGGGTGTTAGGGTTAGGTTTATGGTTAGGGTAGATTTAAGTTTAGGTTTAATATTAGGGTTAGGGTTAGATTTGGGTTACTGTTCGTATTAGGGTTAGGGTTAGGGATAAGTTTGGGGATAGCGTTAGGTTTAGGGTTGGGGATACGGTTAAGGATTAGGGTGAGGGTTAGGGCTAGGTTTACAGTTAAGGCGAGGGTTTAGGGTAATTGTTATGGTTAGGGTTAGAGTTAGAGTTAGGCTTAGGGTTAGGGTGAAGTTTCAGTTAATAGTCAGGGTTAGGCTTAAGGTTAGAGTAGGGTTAAGGTTAGTGTTCGGGTTAGGTATAGCGTTAGGGTTTGGGTAGGGGTAAGGTTAGGGTTAAGGCTAGGTTTCCGGTAAAGGGTAGGGCTAGCTTAGGGTTAGATTTAGAGTTGGAGTTAGTGCTAGGGTTTAGGATGATGGTTATGGTCAGGTTTAGAGTTGTTGTTAGGGTTAGGGTAGAGTTAAGGTTAGGGTTAATTTAGGGTTAGAGAAAGGGTTAGGTTTAGGTCTGGGTTAGGTGTAGGATGCGGGGTAGGGTTAGGGTTAGGGGTTCATGGGAGGGTTAGTGTTAAGTTTACATTAAGCTGATGTTTTAGGGTGTTACTGTTAGGGCTAGGGTTAGCATTAGGTTTAGGGTCAGGGCTAGAGTTAGGGGATAGTTAAGGCTTAGCTTTACTTTCAGCGTTAGGGTTAGCCTTAGGTTTAGGGTGAAGTTTAGGTTAAGGATGAGGGTTAGGGTTAGGGTTAGGCATTTGGGTTAAGGTTAGGGTTAGGTTTAGGATTAGGCTTAGGGTTAGGGTTAGGTGTTTGGGTTAATGTTAGGGTCAGGTTTAGGGTTCGGCTTAGGGTTAGGGCTACAGCTGGGGTAAAGTTTAATTGAAGGGTGAGGGTTGAGCTTAGGGTTAGCGTTAGGGGTTAGGGTTAGAGCTTAGGTTAGGATTAAGTGTAGGGTTAAGGTTAGGTTTAGATTTAGGGTTAGGGTTAGTGTTAGGGTTAAGTCATGTTTAGGTTTAGGGCTAGGTGAAGGTTATAGATAGGGTTAGGTTAAGGGTTGAGGTTAGGTTTAGATGGTAAGATGAGGGTTAGTGCTAGGTTTCCATTGAAGCTGAGTGTGTAGGGTAAGTTTTAGGGTTAGGATTAGGGTTAGAGTTAGGGTTAGGGTGAGGGTTAGTTTTGAGTTTAGAGTTAGGGTTACGTTTATGGTACGGTCAGGGTTAGGGGAGATTTAGTGTTACGTTTAGTTTTAGGGCTAGGGTTACAGAGAAGTTTATGTGAAGCGAGAGGGTTGGGGTTAGGGGTTTGGGTTCAGGTCAGAGTCAGGGTTAGGGTTAGGTTTAGGGTTAGGGTTACGTGTAGTGTTAGTGTTAGTTTTGCTTAGGGTTCGGGTTTGAATGAAGTTAGGGTACGCTTAGCGTTATGCTTTAGGGTGAAATTCTGGTTAAGGGTGAGGGTTCGGCTCAGGGTTAGGGTTAGAGTTAGGGTCAGTGGTTAGGGTTAAGTTTAGGGTTAAGGTTAGTTTTAGGCTAAGGATTAGGATTAGAGTTAGGGTTAAGGGTTACTGTTTCAGTTAGGTTTAGGTTAAGGTTATAATTAGGGTTAAGTTTAGGGTTAGGGTAAGAGTTAGAGTTACATTTACAGTTAAGGTGAGGGTTCTGGGTAAGTGTTACCGTTAAGGTTAGGGTTAGGGCTAGGGTTAGGGTTAGAGTTAAGGTTAAGGGTTAGGGTTAGGTTTAAGTTTATGGTAGGCTTAAAGATAGGGTTGAGGTTAGGTTAGGGTTAGGGTCAGGGTTAGAATTAGAATTAGGTTTAGGGCGAGGATTAGGGTCAGAGTTATTGTAAGGGTTAGGTTTCGGGTTACAGGTGGGCCAAGGTTAAGGTGAGGGTTAGGTTTATGGGGAGGGTTAGGGTTAAAGTCAGGGTGAGTTTTAGGTTAGGGATAGGGTGAAGTTTAAGATAGGGTGAGGGTTAGGGTTATGGCTAAGGTTTGGGCTTGTTTTCAGGTTAGTGTTAAGGTTATGTTCAGGGTTAGGGTTACGTTCAGGGGTTGTGTTCAGTTTTAGGGTTAGGGTTAGATTTAAGGTTAGGGTTAAGTTTAGTGTTACGTTTAGGGTTAGGGTCATGGTTGTGTTAGGCTTTGTGGTTGGGGTGAGGGTTAGTTTTAGGGTTAGGGTTGGTTAGGGTTAGGATTACCGTTATGATAAGGCGTTAGGGGTTAGAGGTGTAGTTTAGGGTTAGGGTTTGGGTGAGGGTTCCGGTTAGGCCTTGCGGTTCTGGTCATGGTTAGGTTTGGTTTAGGCTTAGGGTTAGGTGCATGATTCGGTTTCGGGTTAGTGTTAGAGTTAGGGTGAGAGTTAGTGTTAAGGTTTTTGCTAGGCTTTGGTGTTAGGGTTAGGGTTTGTGTTAGGGTTAGGTTTATCATTAGGGCTCAGGGGTTTCAGGTTAATGTTAGGGTTAGGGTTAGGGATAGCATTAGGGTTAGGGTTGTGGGATACGGTTAGGATTTAGGGTGCGGGTTACGGTTAGTTTTCCAGTTAAGGTGAGGGTTTAGGGTAATTGTTACGATTAGGGTTATAGTCAGAGTTAGGGTTTGGTTTAGGATTAGGGTTAGGTGTAGGGTAAGAATTAGGTTTAGGTCCATGTTGAGGGTTAGACTTAGTGTTCTATTTAGGGTCAGGGTTAGGGGTAGGGTTAGGATTAGGTCTAGGGTTAGGATTAGGATTATTTTAGGGTTAGGTTCAGGGCTATTGTAAGTGTTCGGTTTAGGGTTACAGATGGACTAGCGTTATTCTTAGAGTTAGGTTTAAGGTTAGGGTTTGGGTTAGGTCTAGGTTTAGGGTTAAGGTTATGGTTAGTGTTTGGATGAAGTTCAGGATAGGGTGAGGGTTATTTTTATGGTGAGGGCTAGGGTTTGGGTTTGTGCGCAGGTTAGTGTTAAGGATAGGTTTAGGGTTCGGTGAGGGTTAGGCGTTATGTCTAGGGTCAGCGTTAGGTTAGGTTTAGGGTTAGTGTGAAGTTTAGGTTAAGGGTGAGGGTTATGGTAAGGGTTAGGATTATAGACGGTGTTAGACGTTAGGTTTAGGGTGTTAGGGTTAGGTTTATGGTTAGGGTAGATTTAAGTTTAGGTTTAATATTAGGGTTAGGGTTAGATTTGGGTTACTGTTCGTATTAGGGTTAGGGTTAGGGATAAGTTTGGGGATAGCGTTAGGTTTAGGGTTGGGGATACGGTTAAGGATTAGGGTGAGGGTTAGGGCTAGGTTTACAGTTAAGGCGAGGGTTTAGGGTAATTGTTATGGTTAGGGTTAGAGTTAGAGTTAGGCTTAGGGTTAGGGTGAAGTTTCAGTTAATAGTCAGGGTTAGGCTTAAGGTTAGAGTAGGGTTAAGGTTAGTGTTCGGGTTAGGTATAGCGTTAGGGTTTGGGTAGGGGTAAGGTTAGGGTTAAGGCTAGGTTTCCGGTAAAGGGTAGGGCTAGCTTAGGGTTAGATTTAGAGTTGGAGTTAGTGCTAGGGTTTAGGATGATGGTTATGGTCAGGTTTAGAGTTGTTGTTAGGGTTAGGGTAGAGTTAAGGTTAGGGTTAATTTAGGGTTAGAGAAAGGGTTAGGTTTAGGTCTGGGTTAGGTGTAGGATGCGGGGTAGGGTTAGGGTTAGGGGTTCATGGGAGGGTTAGTGTTAAGTTTACATTAAGCTGATGTTTTAGGGTGTTACTGTTAGGGCTAGGGTTAGCATTAGGTTTAGGGTCAGGGCTAGAGTTAGGGGATAGTTAAGGCTTAGCTTTACTTTCAGCGTTAGGGTTAGCCTTAGGTTTAGGGTGAAGTTTAGGTTAAGGATGAGGGTTAGGGTTAGGGTTAGGCATTTGGGTTAAGGTTAGGGTTAGGTTTAGGATTAGGCTTAGGGTTAGGGTTAGGTGTTTGGGTTAATGTTAGGGTCAGGTTTAGGGTTCGGCTTAGGGTTAGGGCTACAGCTGGGGTAAAGTTTAATTGAAGGGTGAGGGTTGAGCTTAGGGTTAGCGTTAGGGGTTAGGGTTAGAGCTTAGGTTAGGATTAAGTGTAGGGTTAAGGTTAGGTTTAGATTTAGGGTTAGGGTTAGTGTTAGGGTTAAGTCATGTTTAGGTTTAGGGCTAGGTGAAGGTTATAGATAGGGTTAGGTTAAGGGTTGAGGTTAGGTTTAGATGGTAAGATGAGGGTTAGTGCTAGGTTTCCATTGAAGCTGAGTGTGTAGGGTAAGTTTTAGGGTTAGGATTAGGGTTAGAGTTAGGGTTAGGGTCAGGGTTAGTTTTGAGTTTAGAGTTAGGGTTACGTTTATGGTACGGTCAGGGTTAGGGGAGATTTAGTGTTACGTTTAGTTTTAGGGCTAGGGTTACAGAGAAGTTTATGTGAAGCGAGAGGGTTGGGGTTAGGGGTTTGGGTTCAGGTCAGAGTCAGGGTTAGGGTTAGGTTTAGGGTTAGGGTTACGTGTAGTGTTAGTGTTAGTTTTGCTTAGGGTTCGGGTTTGAATGAAGTTAGGGTACGCTTAGCGTTATGCTTTAGGGTGAAATTCTGGTTAAGGGTGAGGGTTCGGCTCAGGGTTAGGGTTAGAGTTAGGGTCAGTGGTTAGGGTTAAGTTTAGGGTTAAGGTTAGTTTTAGGCTAAGGATTAGGATTAGAGTTAGGGTTAAGGGTTACTGTTTCAGTTAGGTTTAGGTTAAGGTTATAATTAGGGTTAAGTTTAGGGTTAGGGTAAGAGTTAGAGTTACATTTACAGTTAAGGTGAGGGTTCTGGGTAAGTGTTACCGTTCAGGTTAGGGTTAGGGCTAGGGTTAGGGTTAGAGTTAAGGTTAAGGGTTAGGGTTAGGTTTAAGTTTATGGTAGGCTTAAAGATAGGGTTGAGGTTAGGTTAGGGTTAGGGTCAGGGTTAGAATTAGAATTAGGTTTAGGGCGAGGATTAGGGTCAGAGTTATTGTAAGGGTTAGGTTTCGGGTTACAGGTGGGCCAAGGTTAAGGTGAGGGTTAGGTTTATGGGGAGGGTTAGGGTTAAAGTCAGGGTGAGTTTTAGGTTAGGGATAGGGTGAAGTTTAAGATAGGGTGAGGGTTAAGGTTATGGCTAAGGTTTGGGCTTGTTTTCAGGTTAGTGTTAAGGTTATGTTCAGGGTTAGGGTTACGTTCAGGGGTTGTGTTCAGTTTTAGGGTTAGGGTTAGATTTAAGGTTAGGGTTAAGTTTAGTGTTACGTTTAGGGTTAGGGTCATGGTTGTGTTAGGCTTTGTGGTTGGGGTGAGGGTTAGTTTTAGGGTTAGGGTTGGTTAGGGTTAGGATTACCGTTATGATAAGGCGTTAGGGGTTAGAGGTGTAGTTTAGGGTTAGGGTTTGGGTGAGGGTTCCGGTTAGGCCTTGCGGTTCTGGTCATGGTTAGGTTTGGTTTAGGCTTAGGGTTAGGTGCATGATTCGGTTTCGGGTTAGTGTTAGAGTTAGGGTGAGAGTTAGTGTTAAGGTTTTTGCTAGGCTTTGGTGTTAGGGTTAGGGTTTGTGTTAGGGTTAGGTTTATCATTAGGGCTCAGGGGTTTCAGGTTAATGTTAGGGTTAGGGTTAGGGATAGCATTAGGGTTAGGGTTGTGGGATACGGTTAGGATTTAGGGTGCGGGTTACGGTTAGTTTTCCAGTTAAGGTGAGGGTTTAGGGTAATTGTTACGATTAGGGTTATAGTCAGAGTTAGGGTTTGGTTTAGGATTAGGGTTAGGTGTAGGGTAAGAATTAGGTTTAGGTCCATGTTGAGGGTTAGACTTAGTGTTCTATTTAGGGTCAGGGTTAGGGGTAGGGTTAGGATTAGGTCTAGGGTTAGGATTAGGATTATTTTAGGGTTAGGTTCAGGGCTATTGTAAGTGTTCGGTTTAGGGTTACAGATGGACTAGCGTTATTCTTAGAGTTAGGTTTAAGGTTAGGGTTTGGGTTAGGTCTAGGTTTAGGGTTAAGGTTATGGTTAGTGTTTGGATGAAGTTCAGGATAGGGTGAGGGTTATTTTTATGGTGAGGGCTAGGGTTTGGGTTTGTGTGCAGGTTAGTGTTAAGGATAGGTTTAGGGTTCGGTGAGGGTTAGGCGTTATGTCTAGGGTCAGCGTTAGGTTAGGTTTAGGGTTAGTGTGAAGTTTAGGTTAAGGGTGAGGGTTATGGTAAGGGTTAGGATTATAGACGGTGTTAGACGTTAGGTTTAGGGTGTTAGGGCTAGGTTTATGGTTAGGGTAGATTTAAGTTTAGGTTTAATATTAGGGTTAGGGTTAGATTTGGGTTACTGTTCGTATTAGGGTTAGGGTTAGGGATAAGTTTGGGGATAGCGTTAGGTTTAGGGTTGGGGATACGGTTAAGGATTAGGGTGAGGGTTAGGGTTAGGTTTACAGTTAAGGCGAGGGTTTAGGGTAATTGTTATGGTTAGGGTTAGAGTTAGAGTTAGGCTTAGGGTTAGGGTGAAGTTTCAGTTAATAGTCAGGGTTAGGCTTAAGGTTAGAGTAGGGTTAAGGTTAGTGTTCGGGTTAGGTATAGCGTTAGGGTTTGGGTAGGGGTAAGGTTAGGGTTAAGGCTAGGTTTCCGGTAAAGGGTAGGGCTAGCTTAGGGTTAGATTTAGAGTTGGAGTTAGTGCTAGGGTTTAGGATGATGGTTATGGTCAGGTTTAGAGTTGTTGTTAGGGTTAGGGTAGAGTTAAGGTTAGGGTTAATTTAGGGTTAGAGAAAGGGTTAGGTTTAGGTCTGGGTTAGGTGTAGGATGCGGGGTAGGGTTAGGGTTAGGGGTTCCTGGGAGGGTTAGTGTTAAGTTTACATTAAGCTGATGTTTTAGGGTGTTACTGTTAGGGCTAGGGTTAGCATTAGGTTTAGGGTCAGGGCTAGAGTTAGGGGATAGTTAAGGCTTAGCTTTACTTTCAGCGTTAGGGTTAGCCTTAGGTTTAGGGTGAAGTTTAGGTTAAGGATGAGGGTTAGGGTTAGGGTTAGGCATTTGGGTTAAGGTTAGGGTTAGGTTTAGGATTAGGCTTAGGGTTAGGGTTAGGTGTTTGGGTTAATGTTAGGGTCAGGTTTAGGGTTCGGCTTAGGGTTAGGGCTACAGCTGGGGTAAAGTTTAATTGAAGGGTGAGGGTTGAGCTTAGGGTTAGCGTTAGGGGTTAGGGTTAGAGCTTAGGTTAGGATTAAGTGTAGGGTTAAGTTTAGGTTTAGATTTAGGGTTAGGGTTAGTGTTAGGGTTAAGTCATGTTTAGGTTTAGGGCTAGCTGAAGGTTATAGATAGGGTTAGGTTAAGGGTTGAGGTTAGGTTTAGATGGTAAGATGAGGGTTAGTGCTAGGTTTCCATTGAAGCTGAGTGTGTAGGGTAAGTTTTAGGGTTAGGATTAGGGTTAGAGTTAGGGTTAGGGTCAGGGTTAGTTTTGAGTTTAGAGTTAGGGTTACGTTTATGGTACGGTCAGGGTTAGGGGAGATTTAGTGTTACGTTTAGTTTTAGGGCTAGGGTTACAGAGAAGTTTATGTGAAGCGAGAGGGTTGGGGTTAGGGGTTTGGGTTCAGGTCAGAGTCAGGGTTAGGGTTAGGTTTAGGGTTAGGGTTACGTGTAGTGTTAGTGTTAGTTTTGCTTAGGGTTCGGGTTTGAATGAAGTTAGGGTACGCTTAGCGTTATGCTTTAGGGTGAAATTCTGGTTAAGGGTGAGGGTTCGGCTCAGGGTTAGGGTTAGAGTTAGGGTCAGTGGTTAGGGTTAGGTTTAGGGTTAAGGTTAGTTTTAGGCTAAGGATTAGGATTAGAGTTAGGGTTAAGGGTTACTGTTTCAGTTAGGTTTAGGTTAAGGTTATAATTAGGGTTAAGTTTAGGGTTAGGGTAAGAGTTAGAGTTACATTTACAGTTAAGGTGAGGGTTCTGGGTAAGTGTTACCGTTAAGGTTAGGGTTAGGGCTAGGGTTAGGGTTAGAGTTAAGGTTAAGGGTTAGGGTTAGGTTGAAGTTTATGGTAGGCTTAAAGATAGGGTTGAGGTTAGGTTAGGGTTAGGGTCAGGGTTAGAATTAGAATTAGGTTTAGGGCGAGGATTAGGGTCAGAGTTATTGTAAGGGTTAGGTTTCGGGTTACAGGTGGGCCAAGGTTAAGGTGAGGGTTAGGTTTATGGGGAGGGTTAGGGTTAAAGTCAGGGTGAGTTTTAGGTTAGGGATAGGGTGAAGTTTAAGATAGGGTGAGGGTTAGGGTTATGGCTAAGGTTTGGGCTTGTTTTCAGGTTAGTGTTAAGGTTATGTTCAGGGTTAGGGTTACGTTCAGGGGTTGTGTTCAGTTTTAGGGTTAGGGTTAGATTTAAGGTTAGGGTTAAGTTTAGTGTTACGTTTAGGGTTAGGGTCATGGTTGTGTTAGGCTTTGTGGTTGGGGTGAGGGTTAGTTTTAGGGTTAGGGTTGGTTAGGGTTAGGATTACCGTTATGATAAGGCGTTAGGGGTTAGAGGTGTAGTTTAGGGTTAGGGTTTGGGTGAGGGTTCCGGTTAGGCCTTGCGGTTCTGGTCATGGTTAGGTTTGGTTTAGGCTTAGGGTTAGGTGCATGATTCGGTTTCGGGTTAGTGTTAGAGTTAGGGTGAGAGTTAGTGTTAAGGTTTTTGCTAGGCTTTGGTGTTAGGGTTAGGGTTTGTGTTAGGGTTAGGTTTATCATTAGGGCTCAGGGGTTTCAGGTTAATGTTAGGGTTAGGGTTAGGGATAGCATTAGGGTTAGGGTTGTGGGATACGGTTAGGATTTAGGGTGCGGGTTACGGTTAGTTTTCCAGTTAAGGTGAGGGTTTAGGGTAATTGTTACGATTAGGGTTATAGTCAGAGTTAGGGTTTGGTTTAGGATTAGGGTTAGGTGTAGGGTAAGAATTAGGTTTAGGTCCATGTTGAGGGTTAGACTTAGTGTTCTATTTAGGGTCAGGGTTAGGGGTAGGGTTAGGATTAGGTCTAGGGTTAGGATTAGGATTATTTTAGGGTTAGGTTCAGGGCTATTGTAAGTGTTCGGTTTAGGGTTACAGATGGACTAGCGTTATTCTTAGAGTTAGGTTTAAGGTTAGGGTTTGGGTTAGGTCTAGGTTTAGGGTTAAGGTTATGGTTAGTGTTTGGATGAAGTTCAGGATAGGGTGAGGGTTATTTTTATGGTGAGGGCTAGGGTTTGGGTTTGTGTGCAGGTTAGTGTTAAGGATAGGTTTAGGGTTCGGTGAGGGTTAGGCGTTATGTCTAGGGTCAGCGTTAGGTTAGGTTTAGGGTTAGTGTGAAGTTTAGGTTAAGGGTGAGGGTTATGGTAAGGGTTAGGATTATAGACGGTGTTAGACGTTAGGTTTAGGGTGTTAGGGCTAGGTTTATGGTTAGGGTAGATTTAAGTTTAGGTTTAATATTAGGGTTAGGGTTAGATTTGGGTTACTGTTCGTATTAGGGTTAGGGTTAGGGATAAGTTTGGGGATAGCGTTAGGTTTAGGGTTGGGGATACGGTTAAGGATTAGGGTGAGGGTTAGGGTTAGGTTTACAGTTAAGGCGAGGGTTTAGGGTAATTGTTATGGTTAGGGTTAGAGTTAGAGTTAGGCTTAGGGTTAGGGTGAAGTTTCAGTTAATAGTCAGGGTTAGGCTTAAGGTTAGAGTAGGGTTAAGGTTAGTGTTCGGGTTAGGTATAGCGTTAGGGTTTGGGTAGGGGTAAGGTTAGGGTTAAGGCTAGGTTTACGGACAAGGGTAGGGCTAGCTTAGGGTTAGATTTAGAGTTGGAGTTAGTGCTAGGGTTTAGGATGATGGTTATGGTCAGGTTTAGAGTTGTTGTTAGGGTTAGGGTAGAGTTAAGGTTAGGGTTAATTTAGGGTTAGAGAAAGGGTTAGGTTTAGGTCTGGGTTAGGTGTAGGATGCGGGGTAGGGTTAGGGTTAGGGGTTCATGGGAGGGTTAGTGTTAAGTTTACATTAAGCTGATGTTTTAGGGTGTTACTGTTAGGGCTAGAGTAAGCATTAGGTTTAGGGTCAGGGCTAGAGTTAGGGGATAGTTAAGGCTTAGCTTTACTTTCACCGTAAGGGTTAGCCTTAGGTTTAGGGTGAAGTTTAGGTTAAGGATGAGGGTTAGGGTTAGGGTTAGGCATTTGGGTTAAGGTTAGGGTTAGGTTTAGGATTAGGCTTAGGGTTAGGGTTAGGTGTTTGGGTTAATGTTAGGGTCAGGTTTAGGGTTCGGCTTAGGATTAGGGCTACAGCTGGAGTAAAGTTTAATTGAAGGGTGAGGGTTGAGCTTAGGGTTAGCGTTAGGGGTTAGGGTTAGAGCTTAGGTTAGGATTAAGTGTAGGGTTAAGGTTAGGTTTAGATTTAGGGTTAGGGTTAGTGTTAGGGTTAAGTCATGTTTAGGTTTAGGGCTAGGTGAAGGTTATAGATAGGGTTAGGTTAAGGGTTGAGGTTAGGTTTAGATGGTAAGATGAGGGTTAGTGCTAGGTTTCCATTGAAGCTGAGTGTGTAGGGTAAGTTTTAGGGTTAGGATTAGGGTTAGAGTTAGGGTTAGGGTCAGGGTTAGTTTTGAGTTTAGAGTTAGGGTTACGTTTATGGTACGGTCAGGGTTAGGGGAGATTTAGTGTTACGTTTAGTTTTAGGGCTAGGGTTACAGAGAAGTTTATGTGAAGCGAGAGGGTTGGGGTTAGGGGTTTGGGTTCAGGTCAGAGTCAGGGTTAGGGTTAGGTTTAGGGTTAGGGTTACGTGTAGTGTTAGTGTTAGTTTTGCTTAGGGTTCAGGTTTGAATGAAGTTAGGGTACGCTTAGCGTTATGCTTTAGGGTGAAATTCTGGTTAAGGGTGAGGGTTCGGCTCAGGGTTAGGGTTAGAGTTAGGGTCAGTGGTTAGGGTTAGGTTTAGGGTTAAGGTTAGTTTTAGGCTAAGGATTAGGATTAGAGTTAGGGTTAAGGGTTACTGTTTCAGTTAGGTTTAGGTTAAGGTTATAATTAGGGTTAAGTTTAGGGTTAGGGTAAGAGTTAGAGTTACATTTACAGTTAAGGTGAGGGTTCTGGGTAAGTGTTACCGTTCAGGTTAGGGTTAGGGCTAGGGTTAGGGTTAGAGTTAAGGTTAAGGGTTAGGGTTAGGTTTAAGTTTATGGTAGGCTTAAAGATAGGGTTGAGGTTAGGTTAGGGTTAGGGTCAGGGTTAGAATTAGAATTAGGTTTAGGGCGAGGATTAGGGTCAGAGTTATTGTAAGGGTTAGGTTTCGGGTTACAGGTGGGCCAAGGTTAAGGTGAGGGTTAGGTTTATGGGGAGGGTTAGGGTTAAAGTCAGGGTGAGTTTTAGGTTAGGGATAGGGTGAAGTTTAAGATAGGGTGAGGGTTAGGGTTATGGCTAAGGTTTGGGCTTGTTTTCAGGTTAGTGTTAAGGTTATGTTCAGGGTTAGGGTTACGTTCAGGGGTTGTGTTCAGTTTTAGGGTTAGGGTTAGATTTAAGGTTAGGGTTAAGTTTAGTGTTACGTTTAGGGTTAGGGTCATGGTTGTGTTAGGCTTTGTGGTTGGGGTGAGGGTTAGTTTTAGGGTTAGGGTTGGTTAGGGTTAGGATTACCGTTATGATAAGGCGTTAGGGGTTAGAGGTGTAGTTTAGGGTTAGGGTTTGGGTGAGGGTTCCGGTTAGGCCTTGCGGTTCTGGTCATGGTTAGGTTTGGTTTAGGCTTAGGGTTAGGTGCATGATTCGGTTTCGGGTTAGTGTTAGAGTTAGGGTGAGAGTTAGTGTTAAGGTTTTTGCTAGGCTTTGGTGTTAGGGTTAGGGTTTGTGTTAGGGTTAGGTTTATCATTAGGGCTCAGGGGTTTCAGGTTAATGTTAGGGTTAGGGTTAGGGATAGCATTAGGGTTAGGGTTGTGGGATACGGTTAGGATTTAGGGTGCGGGTTACGGTTAGTTTTCCAGTTAAGGTGAGGGTTTAGGGTAATTGTTACGATTAGGGTTATAGTCAGAGTTAGGGTTTGGTTTAGGATTAGGGTTAGGTGTAGGGTAAGAATTAGGTTTAGGTCCATGTTGAGGGTTAGACTTAGTGTTCTATTTAGGGTCAGGGTTAGGGGTAGGGTTAGGATTAGGTCTAGGGTTAGGATTAGGATTATTTTAGGGTTAGGTTCAGGGCTATTGTAAGTGTTCGGTTTAGGGTTACAGATGGACTAGCGTTATTCTTAGAGTTAGGTTTAAGGTTAGGGTTTGGGTTAGGTCTAGGTTTAGGGTTAAGGTTATGGTTAGTGTTTGGATGAAGTTCAGGATAGGGTGAGGGTTATTTTTATGGTGAGGGCTAGGGTTTGGGTTTGTGTGCAGGTTAGTGTTAAGGATAGGTTTAGGGTTCGGTGAGGGTTAGGCGTTATGTCTAGGGTCAGCGTTAGGTTAGGTTTAGGGTTAGTGTGAAGTTTAGGTTAAGGGTGAGGGTTATGGTAAGGGTTAGGATTATAGACGGTGTTAGACGTTAGGTTTAGGGTGTTAGGGTTAGGTTTATGGTTAGGGTAGATTTAAGTTTAGGTTTAATATTAGGGTTAGGGTTAGATTTGGGTTACTGTTCGTATTAGGGTTAGGGTTAGGGATAAGTTTGGGGATAGCGTTAGGTTTAGGGTTGGGGATACGGTTAAGGATTAGGGTGAGGGTTAGGGTTAGGTTTACAGTTAAGGCGAGGGTTTAGGGTAATTGTTATGGTTAGGGTTAGAGTTAGAGTTAGGCTTAGGGTTAGGGTGAAGTTTCAGTTAATAGTCAGGGTTAGGCTTAAGGTTAGAGTAGGGTTAAGGTTAGTGTTCAGGTTAGGTATAGCGTTAGGGTTTGGGTAGGGGTAAGGTTAGGGTTAAGGCTAGGTTTACGGTAAAGGGTAGGGCTAGCTTAGGGTTAGATTTAGAGTTGGAGTTAGTGCTAGGGTTTAGGATGATGGTTATGGTCAGGTTCAGAGTTGTTGTTAGGGTTAGGGTAGAGTTAAGGTTAGGGTTAATTTAGGGTTAGAGAAAGGGTTAGGTTTAGGTCTGGGTTAGGTGTAGGATGCGGGGTAGGGTTAGGGTTAGGGGTTCATGGGAGGGTTAGTGTTAAGTTTCCATTAAGCTGATGTTTTAGGGTGTTACTGTTAGGGCTAGGGTTAGCATTAGGTTTAGGGTCAGGGCTAGAGTTAGGGGATAGTTAAGGCTTAGCTTTACTTTCAGCGTTAGGGTTAGCCTTAGGTTTAGGGTGAAGTTTAGGTTAAGGATGAGGGTTAGGGTTAGGGTTAGGCATTTGGGTTAAGGTTAGGGTTAGGTTTAGGATTAGGCTTAGGGTTAGGGTTAGGTGTTTGGGTTAATGTTAGGGTCAGGTTTAGGGTTCGGCTTAGGGTTAGGGCTACAGCTGGGGTAAAGTTTAATTGAAGGGTGAGGGTTGAGCTTAGGGTTAGCGTTAGGGGTTAGGGTTAGAGCTTAGGTTAGGATTAAGTGTAGGGTTAAGGTTAGGTTTAGATTTAGGGTTAGGGTTAGTGTTAGGGTTAAGTCATGTTTAGGTTTAGGGCTAGGTGAAGGTTATAGATAGGGTTAGGTTAAGGGTTGAGGTTAGGTTTAGATGGTAAGATGAGGGTTAGTGCTAGGTTTCCATTGAAGCTGAGTGTGTAGGGTAAGTTTTAGGGTTAGGATTAGGGTTAGAGTTAGGGTTAGGGTCAGGGTTAGTTTTGAGTTTAGAGTTAGGGTTACGTTTATGGTACGGTCAGGGTTAGGGGAGATTTAGTGTTACGTTTAGTTTTAGGGCTAGGGTTACAGAGAAGTTTATGTGAAGCGAGAGGGTTGGGGTTAGGGGTTTGGGTTCAGGTCAGAGTCAGGGTTAGGGTTAGGTTTAGGGTTAGGGTTACGTGTAGTGTTAGTGTTAGTTTTGCTTAGGGTTCGGGTTTGAATGAAGTTAGGGTACGCTTAGCGTTATGCTTTAGGGTGAAATTCTGGTTAAGGGTGAGGGTTCGGCTCAGGGTTAGGGTTAGAGTTAGGGTCAGTGGTTAGGGTTAGGTTTAGGGTTAAGGTTAGTTTTAGGCTAAGGATTAGAGATAGTATTTAGGGTTAAGGGTTACTGTTTCAGTTAGGTTTAGGTTAAGGTTATAATTAGGGTTAAGTTAGGGTTAGGGTAAGAGTTAGAGTTACATTTACAGTTAAGGTGAGGGTTCCTGGGTAAGTGTTACCGTTCAGGTTAGGGTTAGGGCTAGGGTTAGGGTTAGAGTTAAGGTTAAGGGTTAGGGTTAGGTTTAAGTTTATGGTAGGCTTAAAGATAGGGTTGAGGTTAGGTTAGGGTTAGGGTCAGGGTTAGAATTAGAATTAGGTTTAGGGCGAGGATTAGGGTCAGAGTTATTGTAAGGGTTAGGTTTCGGGTTACAGGTGGGCCAAGGTTAAGGTGAGGGTTAGGTTTATGGGGAGGGTTAGGGTTAAAGTCAGGGTGAGTTTTAGGTTAGGGATAGGGTGAAGTTTAAGATAGGGTGAGGGTTAGGGTTATGGCTAAGGTTTGGGCTTGTTTTCAGGTTAGTGTTAAGGTTATGTTCAGGGTTAGGGTTACGTTCAGGGGTTGTGTTCAGGTTTTAGGGTTAGGGTTAGATTTAAGGTTAGGGTTAAGTTTAGTGTTACGTTTAGGGTTAGGGTCATGGTTGTGTTAGGCTTTGTGGTTGGGGTGAGGGGTTAGTTTTAGGGTTAGGGTTGGTTAGGGTTAGGATTACCGTTATGATAAGGCGTTAGGGGTTAGAGGTGTAGTTTAGGGTTAGGGTTTGGGTGAGGGTTCCGGTTAGGCCTTGCGGTTCTGGTCATGGTTAGGTTTGGTTTAGGCTTAGGGTTAGGTGCAATGATTCGGTTTCGGGTTAGTGTTAGAGTTAGGGTGAGAGTTAGTGTTAAGGTTTTTGCTAGGCTTTGGTGTTAGGGTAGGGTTTGTGTTAGGGTTAGGTTTATCATTAGGGCTCAGGGGTTTCAGGTTAATGTTAGGGTTAGGGTTAGGGATAGCATTAGGGTTAGGGTTGTGGGATACGGTTAGGATTTAGGGTGCGGGTTACGGTTAGTTTTCCAGTTAAGGTGAGGGTTTAGGGTAATTGTTACGATTAGGGTTATAGTCAGAGTTAGGGTTTGGTTTAGATTAGGGTTAGGTGTAGGGTAAGAATTAGGTTTAGGTCCATGTTGAGGGTTAGACTTAGTGTTCTATTTAGGGTCAGGGTTAGGGGTAGGGTTAGGATTAGGTCTAGGGTTAGGATTAGGATTATTTTAGGGTTAGGTTCAGGGCTATTGTAAGTGTTCGGTTTAGGGTTACAGATGGACTAGCGTTATTCTTAGAGTTAGTTTAAGGTTAGGGTTTGGGTTAGGTCTAGGTTTAGGGTTAAGGTTATGGTTAGTGTTTGGATGAAGTTCAGGATAGGGTGAGGGTTATTTTTATGGTGAGGGCTAGGGTTTGGGTTTGTGTGCAGGTTAGTGTTAAGGATAGGTTTAGGGTTCGGTGAGGGTTAGGCGTTATGTCTAGGGTCAGCGTTAGGTTAGGTTTAGGGTTAGTGTGAAGTTAGGTTAAGGGTGAGGGTTATGGTAAGGGTTAGGATTATAGACGGTGTTAGACGTTAGGTTTAGGGTGTTAGGGTTAGGTTTATGGTTAGGGTAGATTTAAGTTTAGGTTTAATATTAGGGTTAGGGTTAGATTTGGGTTACTGTTCGTATTAGGGTTAGGGTTAGGGATAAGTTTGGGGATAGCGTTAGGTTTAGGGTTGGGGATACGGTTAAGGATTAGGGTGAGGGTTAGGGTTAGGTTTACAGTTAAGGCGAGGGTTTAGGGTAATTGTTATGGTTAGGGTTAGAGTTAGAGTTAGGCTTAGGGTTAGGGTGAAGTTTCAGTTAATAGTCAGGGTTAGGCTTAAGGTTAGAGAAGGGTTAAGGTTAGTGTTCCAGGTTAGGTATAGCGTTAGGGTTTGGGTAGGGGTAAGGTTAGGGTTAAGGCTAGGTTTACGGTAAAGGGGTAGGGCTAGCTTAGGGGTTAGATTTAGAGTTGGAGTTAGTGCTAGGGTTTAGGATGATGGTTATGGTCAGGTTCAGAGTTGTTGTTAGGGTTAGGGTAGAGTTAAGGTTTAGGGTTAATTTAGGGTTAGAGAAAGGGTTAGGTTTAGGTCTGGGTTAGGTGTAGGATGCGGGGTAGGGTTAGGGTTAGGGGTTCATGGGAGGGTTAGTGTTAAGTTTCCATTAAGCTGAGTGTTTTAGGGTGTTACTGTTAGGGCTAGGGTTAGCATTAGGTTTAGGGTCAGGGCTAGAGTTAGGGGATAGTTAAGGCTTAGCTTTACTTTCAGCGTTAGGGTTAGCCTTAGGTTTAGGGTGAAGTTTAGGTTAAGGATGAGGGTTAGGGTTAGGGTTAGGCATTTGGGTTAAGGTTAGGGTTAGGTTTAGGATTAGGCTTAGGGTTAGGGTTAGGTGTTTGGGTTAATGTTAGGGTCAGGTTTAGGGTTCGGCTTAGGGTTAGGGCTACAGCTGGGGTAAAGTTTAATTGAAGGGTGAGGGTTGAGCTTAGGGTTAGCGTTAGGGGTTAGGGTTAGAGCTTAGGTTAGGATTAAGTGTAGGGTTAAGGTTAGGGTTTAGATTTAGGGTTAGGGTTAGTGTTAGGGTTAAGTCATGTTTAGGTTTAGGGCTAGGTGAAGGTTATAGATAGGGTTAGGTTAAGGGTTGAGGTTAGGTTTAGATGGTAAGATGAGGGTAGTGCTAGGTTTCCATTGAAGCTGAGTGTGTAGGGTAAGTTTAGGGTTAGGATTAGGGTTAGAGTTAGGGTTAGGGTCAGGGTTAGTTTTGAGTTTAGAGTTAGGGTTACGTTTATGGTACAGGTCAGGGTTAGGGGAGATTTAGTGTTACGTTTAGTTTTAGGGCTAGGGTTACAGAGAAGTTTATGTGAAGCGAGAGGGTTGGGGTTAGGGGTTTGGGTCAGGTCAGAGTCAGGGTTAGGGTTAGGTTTAGGGTTAGGGTTACGTGTAGTGTTAGTGTTAGTTTTGCTTAGGGTTCGGGTTTGAATGAAGTTAGGGTACGCTTAGCGTTATGCTTTAGGGTGAAATTCTGGTTAAGGGTGAGGGTTCGGCTCAGGGTTAGGGTTAGAGTTAGGGTCAGTGGTTAGGGGTTAGGTTTAAGGGTTAAGGTTAGTTTTAGGCTAAGGATTAGGATTAGAGTTAGGGTTAAGGGTTACTGTTTCAGTTAGGTTTAGGTTAAGGTTATAATTAGGGTTAAGTTTAGGGTTAGGGTAAGAGTTAGAGTTACATTTACAGTTAAGGTGAGGGTTCTGGGTAAGTGTTACCGTTCAGGTTAGGGTTAGGGCTAGGGTTAGGGTTAGAGTTAAGGTTAAGGGTTAGGGTTAGGTTGAAGTTTATGGTAGGCTTAAAGATAGGGTTGAGGTTAGGTTAGGGTTAGGGTCAGGGTTAGATTAGAATTAGGTTAGGGCGAGGATTAGGGTCAGAGTTATTGTAAGGGTTAGGTTTCGGGTTACAGGTGGGCCAAGGTTAAGGTGAGGGTTAGGTTTATGGGGAGGGTTAGGGTTTAAAGTCAGGGTGAGTTTTAGGTTAGGGATAGGTGAAGTTTAAGATAGGGTGAGGGTTAGGGTTATGGCTAAGGTTTGGGCTTGTTTCAGGTTAGTGTTAAGGTTATGTTCAGGGTTAGGGGTTACGTTCAGGGGTTGTGTTCAGTTTTAGGGTTAGGGTTAGATTTAAGGTTAGGGTTAAGTTTAGTGTTACGTTTAGGGTTAGGGTCATGGTTGTGTTAGGCTTTGTGGTTGGGGTGAGGGTTAGTTTTAGGGTTAGGGTTGGTTAGGGTTAGGATTACCGTTATGATAAGGCGTTAGGGGTTAGAGGTGTAGTTTAGGGTTAGGGTTTGGGTGAGGGTTCCGGTTAGGCCTTGCGGTTCTGGTCATGGTTAGGTTTGGTTTAGGCTTAGGGTTAGGTGCATGATTCGGTTTCGGGTTAGTGTTAGAGTTAGGGTGAGAGTTAGTGTTAAGGTTTTTGCTAGGCTTTGGTGTTAGGGTTAGGGTTTGTGTTAGGGTTAGGTTTATCATTAGGGCTCAGGGGTTTCAGGTTAATGTTAGGGTTAGGGTTAGGGATAGCATTAGGGTTAGGGTTGTGGGATACGGTTAGGATTTAGGGTGCGGGTTACGGTTAGTTTTCCAGTTAAGGTGAGGGTTTAGGGTAATTGTTACGATTAGGGTTATAGTCAGAGTTAGGGTTTGGTTTAGGATTAGGGTTAGGTGTAGGGTAAGAATTAGGTTTAGGTCCATGTTGAGGGTTAGACTTAGTGTTCTATTTAGGGTAAGGGTTAGGGGTAGGGTTAGGATTAGGTCTAGGGTTAGGATTAGGATTATTTTAGGGTTAGGTTCAGGGCTATTGTAAGTGTTCGGTTTAGGGTTACAGATGGACTAGCGTTATTCTTAGAGTTAGGTTTAAGGTTAGGGTTTGGGTTAGGTCTAGGTTTAGGGTTAAGGTTATGGTTAGTGTTTGGATGAAGTTCAGGATAGGGTGAGGGTTATTTTTATGGTGAGGGCTAGGGTTTGGGTTTGTGTGCAGGTTAGTGTTAAGGATAGGTTTAGGGTTCGGTGAGGGTTAGGCGTTATGTCTAGGGTCAGCGTTAGGTTAGGTTTAGGGTTAGTGTGAAGTTTAGGTTAAGGGTGAGGGTTATGGTAAGGGTTAGGATTATAGACGGTGTTAGACGTTAGGTTTAGGGTGTTAGGGTTAGGTTTATGGTTAGGGTAGATTTAAGTTTAGGTTTAATATTAGGGTTAGGGTTAGATTTGGGTTACTGTTCGTATTAGGGTTAGGGTTAGGGATAAGTTTGGGGATAGCGTTAGGTTTAGGGTTGGGGATACGGTTAAGGATTAGGGTGAGGGTTAGGGTTAGGTTTACAGTTAAGGCGAGGGTTTAGGGTAATTGTTATGGTTAGGGTTAGAGTTAGAGTTAGGCTTAGGGTTAGGGTGAAGTTTCAGTTAATAGTCAGGGTTAGGCTTAAGGTTAGAGTAGGGTTAAGGTTAGTGTTCGGGTTAGGTATAGCGTTAGGGTTTGGGTAGGGGTAAGGTTAGGGTTAAGGCTAGGTTTACGGTAAAGGGTAGGGCTAGCTTAGGGTTAGATTTAGAGTTGGAGTTAGTGCTAGGGTTTAGGATGATGGTTATGGTCAGGTTCAGAGTTGTTGTTAGGGTTAGGGTAGAGTTAAGGTTAGGGTTAATTTAGGGTTAGAGAAAGGGTTAGGTTTAGGTCTGGGTTAGGTGTAGGATGCGGGGTAGGGTTAGGGTTAGGGGTTCATGGGAGGGTTAGTGTTAAGTTTACATTAAGCTGATGTTTTAGGGTGTTACTGTTAGGGCTAGGGTTAGCATTAGGTTTAGGGTCAGGGCTAGAGTTAGGGGATAGTTAAGGCTTAGCTTTACTTTCAGCGTTAGGGTTAGCCTTAGGTTTAGGGTGAAGTTTAGGTTAAGGATGAGGGTTAGGGTTAGGGTTAGGCATTTGGGTTAAGGTTAGGGTTAGGTTTAGGATTAGGCTTAGGGTTAGGGTTAGGTGTTTGGGTTAATGTTAGGGTCAGGTTTAGGGTTCGGCTTAGGGTTAGGGCTACAGCTGGGGTAAAGTTTAATTGAAGGGTGAGGGTTGAGCTTAGGGTTAGCGTTAGGGGTTAGGGTTAGAGCTTAGGTTAGGATTAAGTGTAGGGTTAAGGTTAGGTTTAGATTTAGGGTTAGGGTTAGTGTTAGGGTTAAGTCATGTTTAGGTTTAGGGCTAGGTGAAGGTTATAGATAGGGGTAGGTTAAGGGTTGAGGTTAGGTTTAGATGGTAAGATGAGGGTTAGTGCTAGGTTTCCATTGAAGCTGAGTGTGTAGGGTAAGTTTTAGGGTTAGGATTAGGGTTAGAGTTAGGGTTAGGGTCAGGGTTAGTTTTGAGTTTAGAGTTAGGGTTACGTTTATGGTACGGTCAGGGTTAGGGGAGATTTAGTGTTACGTTTAGTTTTAGGGCTAGGGTTACAGAGAAGTTTATGTGAAGCGAGAGGGTTGGGGTTAGGGGTTTGGGTTCAGGTCAGAGTCAGGGTTAGGGTTAGGTTTAGGGTTAGGGTTACGTGTAGTGTTAGTGTTAGTTTTGCTTAGGGTTCGGGTTTGAATGAAGTTAGGGTACGCTTAGCGTTATGCTTTAGGGTGAAATTCTGGTTAAGGGTGAGGGTTCGGCTCAGGGTTAGGGTTAGAGTTAGGGTCAGTGGTTAGGGTTAGGTTTAGGGTTAAGGTTAGTTTTAGGCTAAGGATTAGGATTCGAGTTAGGGTTAAGGGTTACTGTTTCAGTTAGGTTTAGGTTAAGGTTATAATTAGGGTTAAGTTTAGGGTTAGGGTAAGAGTTAGAGTTACATTTACAGTTAAGGTGAGGGTTCTGGGTAAGTGTTACCGTTAAGGTTAGGGTTAGGGCTAGGGTTAGGGTTAGAGTTAAGGTTAAGGGTTAGGGTTAGGTTTAAGTTTATGGTAGGCTTAAAGATAGGGTTGAGGTTAGGTTAGGGTTAGGGTCAGGGTTAGAATTAGAATTAGGTTTAGGGCGAGGATTAGGGTCAGAGTTATTGTAAGGGTTAGGTTTCGGGTTACAGGTGGGCCAAGGTTAAGGTGAGGGTTAGGTTTATGGGGAGGGTTAGGGTTAAAGTCAGGGTGAGTTTTAGGTTAGGGATAGGGTGAAGTTTAAGATAGGGTGAGGGTTAGGGTTATGGCTAAGGTTTGGGCTTGTTTTCAGGTTAGTGTTAAGGTTATGTTCAGGGTTAGGGTTACGTTCAGGGGTTGTGTTCAGTTTTAGGGTTAGGGTTAGATTTAAGGTTAGGGTTAAGTTTAGTGTTACGTTTAGGGTTAGGGTCATGGTTGTGTTAGGCTTTGTGGTTGGGGTGAGGGTTAGTTTTAGGGTTAGGGTTGGTTAGGGTTAGGATTACCGTTATGATAAGGCGTTAGGGGTTAGAGGTGTAGTTTAGGGTTAGGGTTTGGGTGAGGGTTCCGGTTAGGCCTTGCGGTTCTGGTCATGGTTAGGTTTGGTTTAGGCTTAGGGTTAGGTGCATGATTCGGTTTCGGGTTAGTGTTAGAGTTAGGGTGAGAGTTAGTGTTAAGGTTTTTGCTAGGCTTTGGTGTTAGGGTTAGGGTTTGTGTTAGGGTTAGGTTTATCATTAGGGCTCAGGGGTTTCAGGTTAATGTTAGGGTTAGGGTTAGGGATAGCATTAGGGTTAGGGTTGTGGGATACGGTTAGGATTTAGGGTGCGGGTTACGGTTAGTTTTCCAGTTAAGGTGAGGGTTTAGGGTAATTGTTACGATTAGGGTTATAGTCAGAGTTAGGGTTTGGTTTAGGATTAGGGTTAGGTGTAGGGTAAGAATTAGGTTTAGGTCCATGTTGAGGGTTAGACTTAGTGTTCTATTTAGGGTAAGGGTTAGGGGTAGGGTTAGGATTAGGTCTAGGGTTAGGATTAGGATTATTTTAGGGTTAGGTTCAGGGCTATTGTAAGTGTTCGGTTTAGGGTTACAGATGGACTAGCGTTATTCTTAGAGTTAGGTTTAAGGTTAGGGTTTGGGTTAGGTCTAGGTTTAGGGTTAAGGTTATGGTTAGTGTTTGGATGAAGTTCAGGATAGGGTGAGGGTTATTTTTATGGTGAGGGCTAGGGTTTGGGTTTGTGTGGAGGTTAGTGTTAAGGATAGGTTTAGGGTTCGGTGAGGGTTAGGCGTTATGTCTAGGGTCAGCGTTAGGTTAGGTTTAGGGTTAGTGTGAAGTTTAGGTTAAGGGTGAGGGTTATGGTAAGGGTTAGGATTATAGACGGTGTTAGACGTTAGGTTTAGGGTGTTAGGGTTAGGTTTATGGTTAGGGTAGATTTAAGTTTAGGTTTAATATTAGGGTTAGGGTTAGATTTGGGTTACTGTTCGTATTAGGGTTAGGGTTAGGGATAAGTTTGGGGATAGCGTTAGGTTTAGGGTTGGGGATACGGTTAAGGATTAGGGTGAGGGTTAGGGTTAGGTTTACAGTTAAGGCGAGGGTTTAGGGTAATTGTTATGGTTAGGGTTAGAGTTAGAGTTAGGCTTAGGGTTAGGGTGAAGTTTCAGTTAATAGTCAGGGTTAGGCTTAAGGTTAGAGTAGGGTTAAGGTTAGTGTTCGGGTTAGGTATAGCGTTAGGGTTTGGGTAGGGGTAAGGTTAGGGTTAAGGCTAGGTTTACGGTAAAGCGTAGGGCTAGCTTAGGGTTAGATTTAGAGTTGGAGTTAGTGCTAGGGTTTAGGATGATGGTTATGGTCAGGTTCAGAGTTGTTGTTAGGGTTAGGGTAGAGTTAAGGTTAGGGTTAATTTAGGGTTAGAGAAAGGGTTAGGTTTAGGTCTGGGTTAGGTGTAGGATGCGGGGTAGGGTTAGGGTTAGGGGTTCATGGGAGGGTTAGTGTTAAGTTTACATTAAGCTGATGTTTTAGGGTGTTACTGTTAGGGCTAGGGTTAGCATTAGGTTTAGGGTCAGGGCTAGAGTTAGGGGATAGTTAAGGCTTAGCTTTACTTTCAGCGTTAGGGTTAGCCTTAGGTTTAGGGTGAAGTTTAGGTTAAGGATGAGGGTTAGGGTTAGGGTTAGGCATTTGGGTTAAGGTTAGGGTTAGGTTTAGGATTAGGCTTAGGGTTAGGGTTAGGTGTTTGGGTTAATGTTAGGGTCAGGTTTAGGGTTCGGCTTAGGGTTAGGGCTACAGCTGGGGTAAAGTTTAATTGAAGGGTGAGGGTTGAGCTTAGGGTTAGCGTTAGGGGTTAGGGTTAGAGCTTAGGTTAGGATTAAGTGTAGGGTTAAGGTTAGGTTTAGATTTAGGGTTAGGGTTAGTGTTAGGGTTAAGTCATGTTTAGGTTTAGGGCTAGGTGAAGGTTATAGATAGGGGTAGGTTAAGGGTTGAGGTTAGGTTTAGATGGTAAGATGAGGGTTAGTGCTAGGTTTCCATTGAAGCTGAGTGTGTAGGGTAAGTTTTAGGGTTAGGATTAGGGTTAGAGTTAGGGTTAGGGTCAGGGTTAGTTTTGAGTTTAGAGTTAGGGTTACGTTTATGGTACGGTCAGGGTTAGGGGAGATTTAGTGTTACGTTTAGTTTTAGGGCTAGGGTTACAGAGAAGTTTATGTGAAGCGAGAGGGTTGGGGTTAGGGGTTTGGGTTCAGGTCAGAGTCAGGGTTAGGGTTAGGTTTAGGGTTAGGGTTACGTGTAGTGTTAGTGTTAGTTTTGCTTAGGGTTCGGGTTTGAATGAAGTTAGGGTACGCTTAGCGTTATGCTTTAGGGTGAAATTCTGGTTAAGGGTGAGGGTTCGGCTCAGGGTTAGGGTTAGAGTTAGGGTCAGTGGTTAGGGTTAGGTTTAGGGTTAAGGTTAGTTTTAGGCTAAGGATTAGGATTCGAGTTAGGGTTAAGGGTTACTGTTTCAGTTAGGTTTAGGTTAAGGTTATAATTAGGGTTAAGTTTAGGGTTAGGGTAAGAGTTAGAGTTACATTTACAGTTAAGGTGAGGGTTCTGGGTAAGTGTTACCGTTAAGGTTAGGGTTAGGGCTAGGGTTAGGGTTAGAGTTAAGGTTAAGGGTTAGGGTTAGGTTTAAGTTTATGGTAGGCTTAAAGATAGGGTTGAGGTTAGGTTAGGGTTAGGGTCAGGGTTAGAATTAGAATTAGGTTTAGGGCGAGGATTAGGGTCAGAGTTATTGTAAGGGTTAGGTTTCGGGTTACAGGTGGGCCAAGGTTAAGGTGAGGGTTAGGTTTATGGGGAGGGTTAGGGTTAAAGTCAGGGTGAGTTTTAGGTTAGGGATAGGGTGAAGTTTAAGATAGGGTGAGGGTTAGGGTTATGGCTAAGGTTTGGGCTTGTTTTCAGGTTAGTGTTAAGGTTATGTTCAGGGTTAGGGTTACGTTCAGGGGTTGTGTTCAGTTTTAGGGTTAGGGTTAGATTTAAGGTTAGGGTTAAGTTTAGTGTTACGTTTAGGGTTAGGGTCATGGTTGTGTTAGGCTTTGTGGTTGGGGTGAGGGTTAGTTTTAGGGTTAGGGTTGGTTAGGGTTAGGATTACCGTTATGATAAGGCGTTAGGGGTTAGAGGTGTAGTTTAGGGTTAGGGTTTGGGTGAGGGTTCCGGTTAGGCCTTGCGGTTCTGGTCATGGTTAGGTTTGGTTTAGGCTTAGGGTTAGGTGCATGATTCGGTTTCGGGTTAGTGTTAGAGTTAGGGTGAGAGTTAGTGTTAAGGTTTTTGCTAGGCTTTGGTGTTAGGGTTAGGGTTTGTGTTAGGGTTAGGTTTATCATTAGGGCTCAGGGGTTTCAGGTTAATGTTAGGGTTAGGGTTAGGGATAGCATTAGGGTTAGGGTTGTGGGATACGGTTAGGATTTAGGGTGCGGGTTACGGTTAGTTTTCCAGTTAAGGTGAGGGTTTAGGGTAATTGTTACGATTAGGGTTATAGTCAGAGTTAGGGTTTGGTTTAGGATTAGGGTTAGGTGTAGGGTAAGAATTAGGTTTAGGTCCATGTTGAGGGTTAGACTTAGTGTTCTATTTAGGGTAAGGGTTAGGGGTAGGGTTAGGATTAGGTCTAGGGTTAGGATTAGGATTATTTTAGGGTTAGGTTCAGGGCTATTGTAAGTGTTCGGTTTAGGGTTACAGATGGACTAGCGTTATTCTTAGAGTTAGGTTTAAGGTTAGGGTTTGGGTTAGGTCTAGGTTTAGGGTTAAGGTTATGGTTAGTGTTTGGATGAAGTTCAGGATAGGGTGAGGGTTATTTTTATGGTGAGGGCTAGGGTTTGGGTTTGTGTGCAGGTTAGTGTTAAGGATAGGTTTAGGGTTCGGTGAGGGTTAGGCGTTATGTCTAGGGTCAGCGTTAGGTTAGGTTTAGGGTTAGTGTGAAGTTTAGGTTAAGGGTGAGGGTTATGGTAAGGGTTAGGATTATAGACGGTGTTAGACGTTAGGTTTAGGGTGTTAGGGTTAGGTTTATGGTTAGGGTAGATTTAAGTTTAGGTTTAATATTAGGGTTAGGGTTAGATTTGGGTTACTGTTCGTATTAGGGTTAGGGTTAGGGATAAGTTTGGGGATAGCGTTAGGTTTAGGGTTGGGGATACGGTTAAGGATTACGGTGAGGGTTAGGGTTAGGTTTACAGTTAAGGCGAGGGTTTAGGGTAATTGTTATGGTTAGGGTTAGAGTTAGAGTTAGGCTTAGGGTTAGGGTGAATTTTCAGTTAATAGTCAGGGTTAGGCTTAAGGTTAGAGTAGGGTTAAGGTTAGTGTTCGGGTTAGGTATAGCTTTAGGGTTTGGGTAGGGGTAAGGTTAGGGTTAAGGCTAGGTTTACGGTAAAGGGTAGGGCTAGCTTAGGGTTAGATTTAGAGTTGGAGTTAGTGCTAGGGTTTAGGATGATGGTTATGGTCAGGTTCAGAGTTGTTGTTAGGGTTAGGGTAGAGTTAAGGTTAGGGTTAATTTAGGGTTAGAGAAAGGGTTAGGTTTAGGTCTGGGTTAGGTGTAGGATGCGGGGTAGGGTTAGGGTTAGGGGTTCATGGGAGGGTTAGTGTTAAGTTTACATTAAGCTGATGTTTTAGGGTGTTACTGTTAGGGCTAGGGTTAGCATTAGGTTTAGGGTCAGGGCTAGAGTTAGGGGATAGTTAAGGGTTAGCTTTACTTTCAGCGTTAGGGTTAGCCTTAGGTTTAGGGTGAAGTTTAGGTTAAGGATGAGGGTTAGGGTTAGGGTTAGGCATTTGGGTTAAGGTTAGGGTTAGGTTTAGGATTAGGCTTAGGGTTAGGGTTAGGTGTTTGGGTTAATGTTAGGGTCAGGTTTAGGGTTCGGCTTAGGGTTAGGGCTACAGCTGGGGTAAAGTTTAATTGAAGGGTGAGGGTTGAGCTTAGGGTTAGCGTTAGGGGTTAGGGTTAGAGCTTAGGTTAGGATTAAGTGTAGGGTTAAGGTTAGGTTTAGATTTAGGGTTAGGGGTAGTGTTAGGGTTAAGTCATGTTTAGGTTTAGGGCTAGGTGAAGGTTATAGATAGGGTTAGGTTAAGGGTTGAGGTTAGGTTTAGATGGTAAGATGAGGGTTAGTGCTAGGTTTCCATTGAAGCTGAGTGTGTAGGGTAAGTTTTAGGGTTAGGATTAGGGTTAGAGTTAGGGTTAGGGTCAGGGTTAGTTTTGAGTTTAGAGTTAGGGTTACGTTTATGGTACGGTCAGGGTTAGGGGAGATTTAGTGTTACGTTTAGTTTTAGGGCTAGGGTTACAGAGAAGTTTATGTGAAGCGAGAGGGTTGGGGTTAGGGGTTTGGGTTCAGGTCAGAGTCAGGGTTAGGGTTAGGTTTAGGGTTAGGGTTACGTGTAGTGTTAGTGTTAGTTTTGCTTAGGGTTCGGGTTTGAATGAAGTGAGGGTACGCTTAGCGTTATGCTTTAGGGTGAAATTCTGGTTAAGGGTGAGGGTTCGGCTCAGGGTTAGGGTTAGAGTTAGGGTCAGTGGTTAGGGTTAGGTTTAGGGTTAAGGTTAGTTTTAGGCTAAGGATTAGGATTAGAGTTAGGGTTAAGGGTTACTGTTTCAGTTAGGTTTAGGTTAAGGTTATAATTAGGGTTAAGTTTAGGGTTAGGGTAAGAGTTAGAGTTACATTTACAGTTAAGGTGAGGGTTCTGGGTAAGTGTTACCGCTAAGGTTAGGGTTAGGGCTAGGGTTAGGGTTAGAGTTAAGGTTAAGGGTTAGGGTTAGGTTTAAGTATATGGTAGGCTTAAAGATAGGGTTGAGGTTAGGTTAGGGTTAGGGTCAGGGTCAGGGTTAGAATTAGAATTAGGTTTAGGGCGAGGATTAGGGTCAGAGTTATTGTAAGGGTTAGGTTTCGGGTTACAGGTGGGCCAAGGTTAAGGTGAGGGTTAGGTTTATGGGGAGGGTTAGGGTTAAAGTCAGGGTGAGTTTTAGGTTAGGGATAGGGTGAAGATTAAGATAGGGTGAGGGTTAGGGTTATGGCTAAGGTTTGGGCTTGTTTTCAGGTTAGTGTTAAGGTTATGTTCAGGGTTAGGGTTACGTTCAGGGGTTGTGTTCAGTTTTAGGGTTAGGGTTAGATTTAAGGTTAGGGTTAAGTTTAGTGTTACGTTTAGGGTTAGGGTCATGGTTGTGTTAGGCTTTGTGGTTGGGGTGAGGGTTAGTTTTAGGGTTAGGGTTGGTTAGGGTTAGGATTACCGTTATGATAAGGCGTTAGGGGTTAGAGGTGTAGTTTAGGGTTAGGGTTTGGGTGAGGGTTCCGGTTAGGCCTTGCGGTTCTGGTCATGGTTAGGTTTGGTTTAGGCTTAGGGTTAGGTGCATGATTCGGTTTCGGGTTAGTGTTAGAGTTAGGGTGAGAGTTAGTGTTAAGGTTTTTGCTAGGCTTTGGTGTTAGGGTTAGGGTTTGTGTTAGGGTTAGGTTTATCATTAGGGCTCAGGGGTTTCAGGTTAATGTTAGGGTTAGGGTTAGGGATAGCATTAGGGTTAGGGTTGTGGGATACGGTTAGGATTTAGGGTGCGGGTTACGGTTAGTTTTCCAGTTAAGGTGAGGGTTTAGGGTAATTGTTACGATTAGGGTTATAGTCAGAGTTAGGGTTTGGTTTAGGATTAGGGTTAGGTGTAGGGTAAGAATTAGGTTTAGGTCCATGTTGAGGGTTAGACTTAGTGTTCTATTTAGGGTCAGGGTTAGGGGTAGGGTTAGGATTAGGTCTAGGGTTAGGATTAGGATTATTTTAGGGTTAGGTTCAGGGCTATTGTAAGTGTTCGGTTTAGGGTTACAGATGGACTAGCGTTATTCTTAGAGTTAGGTTTAAGGTTAGGGTTTGGGTTAGGTCTAGGTTTAGGGTTAAGGTTATGGTTAGTGTTTGGATGAAGTTCAGGATAGGGTGAGGGTTATTTTTATGGTGAGGGCTAGGGTTTGGGTTTGTGTGCAGGTTAGTGTTAAGGATAGGTTTAGGGTTCGGTGAGGGTTAGGCGTTATGTCTAGGGTCAGCGTTAGGTTAGGTTTAGGGTTAGTGTGAAGTTTAGGTTAAGGGTGAGGGTTATGGTAAGGGTTAGGATTATAGACGGTGTTAGACGTTAGGTTTAGGGTGTTAGGGTTAGGTTTATGGTTAGGGTAGATTTAAGTTTAGGTTTAATATTAGGGTTAGGGTTAGATTTGGGTTACTGTTCGTATTAGGGTTAGGGTTAGGGATAAGTTTGGGGATAGCGTCAGGTTTAGGGTTGGGGATACGGTTAAGGATTAGGGTGAGGGTTAGGGTTAGGTTTACAGTTAAGGCGAGGGTTTAGGGTAATTGTTATGGTTAGGGTTAGAGTTAGAGTTAGGCTTAGGGTTAGGGTGAAGTTTCAGTTAATAGTCAGGGTTAGGCTTAAGGTTAGAGTAGGGTTAAGGTTAGTGTTCGGGTTAGGTATAGCGTTAGGGTTTGGGTAGGGGTAAGGTTAGGGTTAAGGCTAGGTTTACGGTAAAGGGTAGGGCTAGCTTAGGGTTAGATTTAGAGTTGGAGTTAGTGCTAGGGTTTAGGATGATGGTTATGGTCAGGTTTAGAGTTGTTGTTAGGGTTAGGGTAGAGTTAAGGTTAGGGTTAATTTAGGGTTAGAGAAAGGGTTAGGTTTAGGTCTGGGTTAGGTGTAGGATGCGGGGTAGGGTTAGGGTTAGGGGTTCATGGGAGGGTTAGTGTTAAGTTTCCATTAAGCTGATGTTTTAGGGTGTTACTGTTAGGGCTAGGGTTAGCATTAGGTTTAGGGTCAGGGCTAGAGTTAGGGGATAGTTAAGGGTTAGCTTTACTTTCAGGGTTAGGGTTAGCCTTAGGTTTAGGGTGAAGTTTAGGTTAAGGATGAGGGTTAGGGTTAGGGTTAGGCATTTGGGTTAAGGTTAGGGTTAGGTTTAGGATTAGGCTTAGGGTTAGGGTTAGGTGTTTGGGTTAATGTTAGGGTCAGGTTTAGGGTTCGGCTTAGGGTTAGGGCTACAGCTGGGGTAAAGTTTAATTGAAGGGTGAGGGTTGAGCTTAGGGTTAGCGTTAGGGGTTAGGGTTAGAGCTTAGGTTAGGATTAAGTGTAGGGTTAAGGTTAGGTTTAGATTTAGGGTTAGGGGTAGTGTTAGGGTTAAGTCATGTTTAGGTTTAGGGCTAGCTGAAGGTTATAGATAGGGTTAGGTTAAGGGTTGAGGTTAGGTTTAGATGGTAAGATGAGGGTTAGTGCTAGGTTTCCATTGAAGCTGAGTGTGTAGGGTAAGTTTTAGGGTTAGGATTAGGGTTAGAGTTAGGGTTAGGGTCAGGGTTAGTTTTGAGTTTAGAGTTAGGGTTACGTTTATGGTACGGTCAGGGTTAGGGGAGATTTAGTGTTACGTTTAGTTTTAGGGCTAGGGTTACAGAGAAGTTTATGTGAAGCGAGAGGGTTGGGGTTAGGGGTTTGGGTTCAGGTCAGAGTCAGGGTTAGGGTTAGGTTTAGGGTTAGGGTTACGTGTAGTGTTAGTGTTAGTTTTGCTTAGGGTTCGGGTTTGAATGAAGTTAGGGTACGCTTAGCGTTATGCTTTAGGGTGAAATTCTGGTTAAGGGTGAGGGTTCGGCTCAGGGTTAGGGTTAGAGTTAGGGTCAGTGGTTAGGGTTAGGTTTAGGGTTAAGGTTAGTTTTAGGCTAAGGATTAGGATTAGAGTTAGGGTTAAGGGTTACTGTTTCAGTTAGGTTTAGGTTAAGGTTATAATTAGGGTTAAGTTTAGGGTTAGGGTAAGAGTTAGAGTTACATTTACAGTTAAGGTGAGGGTTCTGGGTAAGTGTTACCGTTAAGGTTAGGGTTAGGGCTAGGGTTAGGGTTAGAGTTAAGGTTAAGGGTTAGGGTTAGGTTTAAGTTTATGGTAGGCTTAAAGATAGGGTTGAGGTTAGGTTAGGGTTAGGGTCAGGGTCAGGGTTAGAATTAGAATTAGGTTTAGGGCGAGGATTAGGGTCAGAGTTATTGTAAGGGTTAGGTTTCGGGTTACAGGTGGGCCAAGGTTAAGGTGAGGGTTAGGTTTATGGGGAGGGTTAGGGTTAAAGTCAGGGTGAGTTTTAGGTTAGGGATAGGGTGAAGATTAAGATAGGGTGAGGGTTAGGGTTATGGCTAAGGTTTGGGCTTGTTTTCAGGTTAGTGTTAAGGTTATGTTCAGGGTTAGGGTTACGTTCAGGGGTTGTGTTCAGTTTTAGGGTTAGGGTTAGATTTAAGGTTAGGGTTAAGTTTAGTGTTACGTTTAGGGTTAGGGTCATGGTTGTGTTAGGCTTTGTGGTTGGGGTGAGGGTTAGTTTTAGGGTTAGGGTTGGTTAGGGTTAGGATTACCGTTATGATAAGGCGTTAGGGGTTAGAGGTGTAGTTTAGGGTTAGGGTTTGGGTGAGGGTTCCGGTTAGGCCTTGCGGTTCTGGTCATGGTTAGGTTTGGTTTAGGCTTAGGGTTAGGTGCATGATTCGGTTTCGGGTTAGTGTTAGAGTTAGGGTGAGAGTTAGTGTTAAGGTTTTTGCTAGGCTTTGGTGTTAGGGTTAGGGTTTGTGTTAGGGTTAGGTTTATCATTAGGGCTCAGGGGTTTCAGGTTAATGTTAGGGTTAGGGTTAGGGATAGCATTAGGGTTAGGGCTGTGGGATACGGTTAGGATTTAGGGTGCGGGTTACGGTTAGTTTTGCAGTTAAGGTGAGGGTTTAGGGTAATTGTTACGATTAGGGTTATAGTCAGAGTTAGGGTTTGGTTTAGGATTAGGGTTAGGTGTAGGGTAAGAATTAGGTTTAGGTCCATGTTGAGGGTTAGACTTAGTGTTCTATTTAGGGTCAGGGTTAGGGGTAGGGTTAGGATTAGGTCTAGGGTTAGGATTAGGATTATTTTAGGGTTAGGTTCAGGGCTATTGTAAGTGTTCGGTTTAGGGTTACAGATGGACTAGCGTTATTCTTAGAGTTAGGTTTAAGGTTAGGGTTTGGGTTAGGTCTAGGTTTAGGGTTAAGGTTATGGTTAGTGTTTGGATGAAGTTCAGGATAGGGTGAGGGTTATTTTTATGGTGAGGGCTAGGGTTTGGGTTTGTGTGCAGGTTAGTGTTAAGGATAGGTTTAGGGTTCGGTGAGGGTTAGGCTTTATGTCTAGGGTCAGCGTTAGGTTAGGTTTAGGGTTAGTGTGAAGTTTAGGTTAAGGGTGAGGGTTATGGTAAGGGTTAGGATTATAGACGGTGTTAGACGTTAGGTTTAGGGTGTTAGGGTTAGGTTTATGGTTAGGGTAGATTTAAGTTTAGGTTTAATATTAGGGTTAGGGTTAGATTTGGGTTACTGTTCGTATTAGGGTTAGGGTTAGGGATAAGTTTGCGGATAGCGTTAGGTTTAGGGTTGGGGATACGGTTAAGGATTAGGGTGAGGGTTAGGGTTAGGTTTACAGTTAAGGCGAGGGTTTAGGGTAATTGTTATGGTTAGGGTTAGAGTTAGAGTTAGGCTTAGGGTTAGGGTGAAGTTTCAGTTAATAGTCAGGGTTAGGCTTAAGGTTAGAGTAGGGTTAAGGTTAGTGTTCGGGTTAGGTATAGCTTTAGGGTTTGGGTAGGGGTAAGGTTAGGGTTAAGGCTAGGTTTCCGGTAAAGGGTAGGGCTAGCTTAGGGTTAGATTTAGAGTTGGAGTTAGTGCTAGGGTTTAGGATGATGGTTATGGTCAGGTTCAGAGTTGTTGTTAGGGTTAGGGTAGAGTTAAGGTTAGGGTTAATTTAGGGTTAGAGAAAGGGTTAGGTTTAGGTCTGGGTTAGGTGTAGGATGCGGGGTAGGGTTAGGGTTAGGGGTTCATGGGAGGGTTAGTGTTAAGTTTACATTAAGCTGATGTTTTAGGGTGTTACTGTTAGGGCTAGGGTTAGCATTAGGTTTAGGGTCAGGGCTAGAGTTAGGGGATAGTTAAGGGTTAGCTTTACTTTCAGGGTTAGGGTTAGCCTTAGGTTTAGGGTGAAGTTTAGGTTAAGGATGAGGGTTAGGGTTAGGGTTAGGCATTTGGGTTAAGGTTAGGGTTAGGTTTAGGATTAGGCTTAGGGTTAGGGTTAGGTGTTTGGGTTAATGTTAGGGTCAGGTTTAGGGTTCGGCTTAGGGTTAGGGCTACAGCTGGGGTAAAGTTTAATTGAAGGGTGAGGGTTGAGCTTAGGGTTAGCGTTAGGGGTTAGGGTTAGAGCTTAGGTTAGGATTAAGTGTAGGGTTAAGGTTAGGTTTAGATTTAGGGTTAGGGGTAGTGTTAGGGTTAAGTCATGTTTAGGTTTAGGGCTAGGTGAAGGTTATAGATAGGGTTAGGTTAAGGGTTGAGGTTAGGTTTAGATGGTAAGATGAGGGTTAGTGCTAGGTTTCCATTGAAGCTGAGTGTGTAGGGTAAGTTTTAGGGTTAGGATTAGGGTTAGAGTTAGGGTTAGGGTCAGGGTTAGTTTTGAGTTTAGAGTTAGGGTTACGTTTATGGTACGGTCAGGGTTAGGGGAGATTTAGTGTTACGTTTAGTTTTAGGGCTAGGGTTACAGAGAAGTTTATGTGAAGCGAGAGGGTTGGGGTTAGGGGTTTGGGTTCAGGTCAGAGTCAGGGTTAGGGTTAGGTTTAGGGTTAGGGTTACGTGTAGTGTTAGTGTTAGTTTTGCTTAGGGTTCGGGTTTGAATGAAGTGAGGGTACGCTTAGCGTTATGCTTTAGGGTGAAATTCTGGTTAAGGGTGAGGGTTCGGCTCAGGGTTAGGGTTAGAGTTAGGGTCAGTGGTTAGGGTTAGGTTTAGGGTTAAGGTTAGTTTTAGGCTAAGGATTAGGATTAGAGTTAGGGTTAAGGGTTACTGTTTCAGTTAGGTTTAGGTTAAGGTTATAATTAGGGTTAAGTTTAGGGTTAGGGTAAGAGTTAGAGTTACATTTACAGTTAAGGTGAGGGTTCTGGGTAAGTGTTACCGCTAAGGTTAGGGTTAGGGCTAGGGTTAGGGTTAGAGTTAAGGTTAAGGGTTAGGGTTAGGTTTAAGTATATGGTAGGCTTAAAGATAGGGTTGAGGTT
This sequence comes from Loxodonta africana, assembly GCF_030014295.1. NCBI lineage: Eukaryota > Metazoa > Chordata > Mammalia > Proboscidea > Elephantidae > Loxodonta > Loxodonta africana. The sequence goes on from NW_026975059.1 coordinate 48,859, forward strand.
AGGTTAGGGTTAGGGTCAGGGTCAGGGTTAGAATTAGAATTAGGTTTAGGGCGAGGATTAGGGTCAGAGTTATTGTAAGGGTTAGGTTTCGGGTTACAGGTGGGCCAAGGTTAAGGTGAGGGTTAGGTTTATGGGGAGGGTTAGGGTTAAAGTCAGGGTGAGTTTTAGGTTAGGGATAGGGTGAAGATTAAGATAGGGTGAGGGTTAGGGTTATGGCTAAGGTTTGGGCTTGTTTTCAGGTTAGTGTTAAGGTTATGTTCAGGGTTAGGGTTACGTTCAGGGGTTGTGTTCAGTTTTAGGGTTAGGGTTAGATTTAAGGTTAGGGTTAAGTTTAGTGTTACGTTTAGGGTTAGGGTCATGGTTGTGTTAGGCTTTGTGGTTGGGGTGAGGGTTAGTTTTAGGGTTAGGGTTGGTTAGGGTTAGGATTACCGTTATGATAAGGCGTTAGGGGTTAGAGGTGTAGTTTAGGGTTAGGGTTTGGGTGAGGGTTCCGGTTAGGCCTTGCGGTTCTGGTCATGGTTAGGTTTGGTTTAGGCTTAGGGTTAGGTGCATGATTCGGTTTCGGGTTAGTGTTAGAGTTAGGGTGAGAGTTAGTGTTAAGGTTTTTGCTAGGCTTTGGTGTTAGGGTTAGGGTTTGTGTTAGGGTTAGGTTTATCATTAGGGCTCAGGGGTTTCAGGTTAATGTTAGGGTTAGGCTTAGGGATAGCATTAGGGTTAGGGTTGTGGGATACGGTTAGGATTTAGGGTGCGGGTTACGGTTAGTTTTCCAGTTAAGGTGAGGGTTTAGGGTAATTGTTACGATTAGGGTTATAGTCAGAGTTAGGGTTTGGTTTAGGATTAGGGTTAGGTGTAGGGTAAGAATTAGGTTTAGGTCCATGTTGAGGGTTAGACTTAGTGTTCTATTTAGGGTCAGGGTTAGGGGTAGGGTTAGGATTAGGTCTAGGGTTAGGATTAGGATTATTTTAGGGTTAGGTTCAGGGCTATTGTAAGTGTTCGGTTTAGGGTTACAGATGGACTAGCGTTATTCTTAGAGTTAGGTTTAAGGTTAGGGTTTGGGTTAGGTCTAGGTTTAGGGTTAAGGTTATGGTTAGTGTTTGGATGAAGTTCAGGATAGGGTGAGGGTTATTTTTATGGTGAGGGCTAGGGTTTGGGTTTGTGTGCAGGTTAGTGTTAAGGATAGGTTTAGGGTTCGGTGAGGGTTAGGCGTTATGTCTAGGGTCAGCGTTAGGTTAGGTTCAGGGTCAGTGTGAAGTTTAGGTTAAGGGTGAGGGTTATGGTAAGGGTTAGGATTATAGACGGTGTTAGACGTTAGGTTTAGGGTGTTAGGGTTAGGTTTATGGTTAGGGTAGATTTAAGTTTAGGTTTAATATTAGGGTTAGGGTTAGATTTGGGTTACTGTTCGTATTAGGGTTAGGGTTAGGGATAAGTTTGGGGATAGCGTCAGGTTTAGGGTTGGGGATACGGTTAAGGATTAGGGTGAGGGTTAGGGTTAGGTTTACAGTTAAGGCGAGGGTTTAGGGTAATTGTTATGGTTAGGGTTAGAGTTAGAGTTAGGCTTAGGGTTAGGGTGAAGTTTCAGTTAATAGTCAGGGTTAGGCTTAAGGTTAGAGTAGGGTTAAGGTTAGTGTTCGGGTTAGGTATAGCGTTAGGGTTTGGGTAGGGGTAAGGTTAGGGTTAAGGCTAGGTTTACGGTAAAGGGTAGGGCTAGCTTAGGGTTAGATTTAGAGTTGGAGTTAGTGCTAGGGTTTAGGATGATGGTTATGGTCAGGTTTAGAGTTGTTGTTAGGGTTAGGGTAGAGTTAAGGTTAGGGTTAATTTAGGGTTAGAGAAAGGGTTAGGTTTAGGTCTGGGTTAGGTGTAGGATGCGGGGTAGGGTTAGGGTTAGGGGTTCATGGGAGGGTTAGTGTTAAGTTTACATTAAGCTGATGTTTTAGGGTGTTACTGTTAGGGCTAGGGTTAGCATTAGGTTTAGGGTCAGGGCTAGAGTTAGGGGATAGTTAAGGGTTAGCTTTACTTTCAGCGTTAGGGTTAGCCTTAGGTTTAGGGTGAAGTTTAGGTTAAGGATGAGGGTTAGGGTTAGGGTTAGGCATTTGGGTTAAGGTTAGGGTTAGGTTTAGGATTAGGCTTAGGGTTAGGGTTAGGTGTTTGGGTTAATGTTAGGGTCAGGTTTAGGGTTCGGCTTAGGGTTAGGGCTACAGCTGGGGTAAAGTTTAATTGAAGGGTGAGGGTTGAGCTTAGGGTTAGCGTTAGAGGTTAGGGTTAGAGCTTAGGTTAGGATTAAGTGTAGGGTTAAGGTTAGGTTTAGATTTAGGGTTAGGGTTAGTGTTAGGGTTAAGTCATGTTTAGGTTTAGGGCTAGGTGAAGGTTATAGATAGGGTTAGGTTAAGGGTTGAGGTTAGGTTTAGATGGTAAGATGAGGGTTAGTGCTAGGTTTCCATTGAAGCTGAGTGTGTAGGGTAAGTTTTAGGGTTAGGATTAGGGTTAGAGTTAGGGTTAGGGTCAGGGTTAGTTTTGAGTTTAGAGTTAGGGTTACGTTTATGGTACCGTCAGGGTTAGGGGAGATTTAGTGTTACGTTTAGTTTTAGGGCTAGGGTTACAGAGAAGTTTATGTGAAGCGAGAGGGTTGGGGTTAGGGGTTTGGGTTCAGGTCAGAGTCAGGGTTAGGGTTAGGTTTAGGGTTAGGGTTACGTGTAGTGTTAGTGTTAGTTTTGCTTAGGGTTCGGGTTTGAATGAAGTTAGGGTACGCTTAGCGTTATGCTTTAGGGTGAAATTCTGGTTAAGGGTGAGGGTTCGGCTCAGGGTTAGGGTTAGAGTTAGGGTCAGTGGTTAGGGTTAGGTTTAGGGTTAAGGTTAGTTTTAGGCTAAGGATTAGGATTAGAGTTAGGGTTAAGGGTTACTGTTTCAGTTAGGTTTAGGTTAAGGTTATAATTAGGGTTAAGTTTAGGGTTAGGGTAAGAGTTAGAGTTACATTTACAGTTAAGGTGAGGGTTCTGGGTAAGTGTTACCGTTAAGGTTAGGGTTAGGGCTAGGGTTAGGGTTAGAGTTAAGGTTAAGGGTTAGGGTTAGGTTTAAGTTTATGGTAGGCTTAAAGATAGGGTTGAGGTTAGGTTAGGGTTAGGGTCAGGGTCAGGGTTAGAATTAGAATTAGGTTTAGGGCGAGGATTAGGGTCAGAGTTATTGTAAGGGTTAGGTTTCGGGTTACAGGTGGGCCAAGGTTAAGGTGAGGGTTAGGTTTATGGGGAGGGTTAGGGTTAAAGTCAGGGTGAGTTTTAGGTTAGGGATAGGGCGAAGATTAAGATAGGGTGAGGGTTAGGGTTATGGCTAAGGTTTGGGCTTGTTTTCAGGTTAGTGTTAAGGTTATGTTCAGGGTTAGGGTTACGTTCAGGGGTTGTGTTCAGTTTTAGGGTTAGGGTTAGATTTAAGGTTAGGGTTAAGTTTAGTGTTACGTTTAGGGTTAGGGTCATGGTTGTGTTAGGCTTTGTGGTTGGGGTGAGGGTTAGTTTTAGGGTTAGGGTTGGTTAGGGTTAGGATTACCGTTATGATAAGGCGTTAGGGGTTAGAGGTGTAGTTTAGGGTTAGGGTTTGGGTGAGGGTTCCGGTTAGGCCTTGCGGTTCTGGTCATGGTTAGGTTTGGTTTAGGCTTAGGGTTAGGTGCATGATTCGGTTTCGGGTTAGTGTTAGAGTTAGGGTGAGAGTTAGTGTTAAGGTTTTTGCTAGGCTTTGGTGTTAGGGTTAGGGTTTGTGTTAGGGTTAGGTTTATCATTAGGGCTCAGGGGTTTCAGGTTAATGTTAGGGTTAGGCTTAGGGATAGCATTAGGGTTAGGGCTGTGGGATACGGTTAGGATTTAGGGTGCGGGTTACGGTTAGTTTTCCAGTTAAGGTGAGGGTTTAGGGTAATTGTTACGATTAGGGTTATAGTCAGAGTTAGGGTTTGGTTTAGGATTAGGGTTAGGTGTAGGGTAAGAATTAGGTTTAGGTCCATGTTGAGGGTTAGACTTAGTGTTCTATTTAGGGTCAGGGTTAGGGGTAGGGTTAGGATTAGGTCTAGGGTTAGGATTAGGATTATTTTAGGGTTAGGTTCAGGGCTATTGTAAGTGTTCGGTTTAGGGTTACAGATGGACTAGCGTTATTCTTAGAGTTAGGTTTAAGGTTAGGGTTTGGGTTAGGTCTAGGTTTAGGGTTAAGGTTATGGTTAGTGTTTGGATGAAGTTCAGGATAGGGTGAGGGTTATTTTTATGGTGAGGGCTAGGGTTTGGGTTTGTGTGCAGGTTAGTGTTAAGGATAGGTTTAGGGTTCGGTGAGGGTTAGGCTTTATGTCTAGGGTCAGCGTTAGGTTAGGTTTAGGGTTAGTGTGAAGTTTAGGTTAAGGGTGAGGGTTATGGTAAGGGTTAGGATTATAGACGGTGTTAGACGTTAGGTTTAGGGTGTTAGGGTTAGGTTTATGGTTAGGGTAGATTTAAGTTTAGGTTTAATATTAGGGTTAGGGTTAGATTTGGGTTACTGTTCGTATTAGGGTTAGGGTTAGGGATAAGTTTGCGGATAGCGTTAGGTTTAGGGTTGGGGATACGGTTAAGGATTAGGGTGAGGGTTAGGGTTAGGTTTACAGTTAAGGCGAGGGTTTAGGGTAATTGTTATGGTTAGGGTTAGAGTTAGAGTTAGGCATAGGGTTAGGGTGAAGTTTCAGTTAATAGTCAGGGTTAGGCTTAAGGTTAGAGTAGGGTTAAGGTTAGTGTTCGGGTTAGGTATAGCTTTAGGGTTTGGGTAGGGGTAAGGTTAGGGTTAAGGCTAGGTTTCCGGTAAAGGGTAGGGCTAGCTTAGGGTTAGATTTAGAGTTGGAGTTAGTGCTAGGGTTTAGGATGATGGTTATGGTCAGGTTTAGAGTTGTTGTTAGGGTTAGGGTAGAGTTAAGGTTAGGGTTAATTTAGGGTTAGAGAAAGGGTTAGGTTTAGGTCTGGGTTAGGTGTAGGATGCGGGGTAGGGTTAGGGTTAGGGGTTCATGGGAGGGTTAGTGTTAAGTTTACATTAAGCTGATGTTTTAGGGTGTTACTGTTAGGGCTAGGGTTAGCATTAGGTTTAGGGTCAGGGCTAGAGTTAGGGGATAGTTAAGGGTTAGCTTTACTTTCAGCGTTAGGGTTAGCCTTAGGTTTAGGGTGAAGTTTAGGTTAAGGATGAGGGTTAGGGTTAGGGTTAGGCATTTGGGTTAAGGTTAGGGTTAGGTTTAGGATTAGGCTTAGGGTTAGGGTTAGGTGTTTGGGTTAATGTTAGGGTCAGGTTTAGGGTTCGGCTTAGGGTTAGGGTTACAGCTGGGGTAAAGTTTAATTGAAGGGTGAGGGTTGAGCTTAGGGTTAGCGTTAGGGGTTAGGGTTAGAGCTTAGGTTAGGATTAAGTGTAGGGTTAAGGTTAGGTTTAGATTTAGGGTTAGGGGTAGTGTTAGGGTTAAGTCATGTTTAGGTTTAGGGCTAGGTGAAGGTTATAGATAGGGTTAGGTTAAGGGTTGAGGTTAGGTTTAGATGGTAAGATGAGGGTTAGTGCTAGGTTTCCATTGAAGCTGAGTGTGTAGGGTAAGTTTTAGGGTTAGGATTAGGGTTAGAGTTAGGGTTAGGGTCAGGGTTAGTTTTGAGTTTAGAGTTAGGGTTACGTTTATGGTACGGTCAGGGTTAGGGGAGATTTAGTGTTACGTTTAGTTTTAGGGCTAGGGTTACAGAGAAGTTTATGTGAAGCGAGAGGGTTGGGGTTAGGGGTTTGGGTTCAGGTCAGAGTCAGGGTTAGGGTTAGGTTTAGGGTTAGGGTTACGTGTAGTGTTAGTGTTAGTTTTGCTTAGGGTTCGGGTTTGAATGAAGTGAGGGTACGCTTAGCGTTATGCTTTAGGGTGAAATTCTGGTTAAGGGTGAGGGTTCGGCTCAGGGTTAGGGTTAGAGTTAGGGTCAGTGGTTAGGGTTAGGTTTAGGGTTAAGGTTAGTTTTAGGCTAAGGATTAGGATTAGAGTTAGGGTTAAGGGTTACTGTTTCAGTTAGGTTTAGGTTAAGGTTATAATTAGGGTTAAGTTTAGGGTTAGGGTAAGAGTTAGAGTTACATTTACAGTTAAGGTGAGGGTTCTGGGTAAGTGTTACCGTTCAGGTTAGGGTTAGGGCTAGGGTTAGGGTTAGAGTTAAGGTTAAGGGTTAGGGTTAGGTTTAAGTTTATGGTAGGCTTAAAGATAGGGTTGAGGTTAGGTTAGGGTTAGGGTCAGGGTCAGGGTTAGAATTAGAATTAGGTTTAGGGCGAGGATTAGGGTCAGAGTTATTGTAAGGGTTAGGTTTCGGGTTACAGGTGGGCCAAGGTTAAGGTGAGGGTTAGGTTTATGGGGAGGGTTAGGGTTAAAGTCAGGGTGAGTTTTAGGTTAGGGATAGGGTGAAGATTAAGATAGGGTGAGGGTTAGGGTTATGGCTAAGGTTTGGGCTTGTTTTCAGGTTAGTGTTAAGGTTATGTTCAGGGTTAGGGTTACGTTCAGGGGTTGTGTTCAGTTTTAGGGTTAGGGTTAGATTTAAGGTTAGGGTTAAGTTTAGTGTTACGTTTAGGGTTAGGGTCATGGTTGTGTTAGGCTTTGTGGTTGGGGTGAGGGTTAGTTTTAGGGTTAGGGTTGGTTAGGGTTAGGATTACCGTTATGATAAGGCGTTAGGGGTTAGAGGTGTAGTTTAGGGTTAGGGTTTGGGTGAGGGTTCCGGTTAGGCCTTGCGGTTCTGGTCATGGTTAGGTTTGGTTTAGGCTTAGGGTTAGGTGCATGATTCGGTTTCGGGTTAGTGTTAGAGTTAGGGTGAGAGTTAGTGTTAAGGTTTTTGCTAGGCTTTGGTGTTAGGGTTAGGGTTTGTGTTAGGGTTAGGTTTATCATTAGGGCTCAGGGGTTTCAGGTTAATGTTAGGGTTAGGCTTAGGGATAGCATTAGGGTTAGGGCTGTGGGATACGGTTAGGATTTAGGGTGCGGGTTACGGTTAGTTTTCCAGTTAAGGTGAGGGTTTAGGGTAATTGTTACGATTAGGGTTATAGTCAGAGTTAGGGTTTGGTTTAGGATTAGGGTTAGGTGTAGGGTAAGAATTAGGTTTAGGTCCATGTTGAGGGTTAGACTTAGTGTTCTATTTAGGGTCAGGGTTAGGGGTAGGGTTAGGATTAGGTCTAGGGTTAGGATTAGGATTATTTTAGGGTTAGGTTCAGGGCTATTGTAAGTGTTCGGTTTAGGGTTACAGATGGACTAGCGTTATTCTTAGAGTTAGGTTTAAGGTTAGGGTTTGGGTTAGGTCTAGGTTTAGGGTTAAGGTTATGGTTAGTGTTTGGATGAAGTTCAGGATAGGGTGAGGGTTATTTTTATGGTGAGGGCTAGGGTTTGGGTTTGTGTGCAGGTTAGTGTTAAGGATAGGTTTAGGGTTCGGTGAGGGTTAGGCTTTATGTCTAGGGTCAGCGTTAGGTTAGGTTTAGGGTTAGTGTGAAGTTTAGGTTAAGGGTGAGGGTTATGGTAAGGGTTAGGATTATAGACGGTGTTAGACGTTAGGTTTAGGGTGTTAGGGTTAGGTTTATGGTTAGGGTAGATTTAAGTTTAGGTTTAATATTAGGGTTAGGGTTAGATTTGGGTTACTGTTCGTATTAGGGTTAGGGTTAGGGATAAGTTTGCGGATAGCGTTAGGTTTAGGGTTGGGGATACGGTTAAGGATTAGGGTGAGGGTTAGGGTTAGGTTTACAGTTAAGGCGAGGGTTTAGGGTAATTGTTATGGTTAGGGTTAGAGTTAGAGTTAGGCATAGGGTTAGGGTGAAGTTTCAGTTAATAGTCAGGGTTAGGCTTAAGGTTAGAGTAGGGTTAAGGTTAGTGTTCGGGTTAGGTATAGCTTTAGGGTTTGGGTAGGGGTAAGGTTAGGGTTAAGGCTAGGTTTCCGGTAAAGGGTAGGGCTAGCTTAGGGTTAGATTTAGAGTTGGAGTTAGTGCTAGGGTTTAGGATGATGGTTATGGTCAGGTTTAGAGTTGTTGTTAGGGTTAGGGTAGAGTTAAGGTTAGGGTTAATTTAGGGTTAGAGAAAGGGTTAGGTTTAGGTCTGGGTTAGGTGTAGGATGCGGGGTAGGGTTAGGGTTAGGGGTTCATGGGAGGGTTAGTGTTAAGTTTACATTAAGCTGATGTTTTAGGGTGTTACTGTTAGGGCTAGGGTTAGCATTAGGTTTAGGGTCAGGGCTAGAGTTAGGGGATAGTTAAGGGTTAGCTTTACTTTCAGCGTTAGGGTTAGCCTTAGGTTTAGGGTGAAGTTTAGGTTAAGGATGAGGGTTAGGGTTAGGGTTAGGCATTTGGGTTAAGGTTAGGGTTAGGTTTAGGATTAGGCTTAGGGTTAGGGTTAGGTGTTTGGGTTAATGTTAGGGTCAGGTTTAGGGTTCGGCTTAGGGTTAGGGTTACAGCTGGGGTAAAGTTTAATTGAAGGGTGAGGGTTGAGCTTAGGGTTAGCGTTAGGGGTTAGGGTTAGAGCTTAGGTTAGGATTAAGTGTAGGGTTAAGGTTAGGTTTAGATTTAGGGTTAGGGGTAGTGTTAGGGTTAAGTCATGTTTAGGTTTAGGGCTAGGTGAAGGTTATAGATAGGGTTAGGTTAAGGGTTGAGGTTAGGTTTAGATGGTAAGATGAGGGTTAGTGCTAGGTTTCCATTGAAGCTGAGTGTGTAGGGTAAGTTTTAGGGTTAGGATTAGGGTTAGAGTTAGGGTTAGGGTCAGGGTTAGTTTTGAGTTTAGAGTTAGGGTTACGTTTATGGTACGGTCAGGGTTAGGGGAGATTTAGTGTTACGTTTAGTTTTAGGGCTAGGGTTACAGAGAAGTTTATGTGAAGCGAGAGGGTTGGGGTTAGGGGTTTGGGTTCAGGTCAGAGTCAGGGTTAGGGTTAGGTTTAGGGTTAGGGTTACGTGTAGTGTTAGTGTTAGTTTTGCTTAGGGTTCGGGTTTGAATGAAGTGAGGGTACGCTTAGCGTTATGCTTTAGGGTGAAATTCTGGTTAAGGGTGAGGGTTCGGCTCAGGGTTAGGGTTAGAGTTAGGGTCAGTGGTTAGGGTTAGGTTTAGGGTTAAGGTTAGTTTTAGGCTAAGGATTAGGATTAGAGTTAGGGTTAAGGGTTACTGTTTCAGTTAGGTTTAGGTTAAGGTTATAATTAGGGTTAAGTTTAGGGTTAGGGTAAGAGTTAGAGTTACATTTACAGTTAAGGTGAGGGTTCTGGGTAAGTGTTACCGTTAAGGTTAGGGTTAGGGCTAGGGTTAGGGTTAGAGTTAAGGTTAAGGGTTAGGGTTAGGTTGAAGTTTATGGTAGGCTTAAAGATAGGGTTGAGGTTAGGTTAGGGTTAGGGTCAGGGTTAGAATTAGAATTAGGTTTAGGGCGAGGATTAGGGTCAGAGTTATTGTAAGGGTTAGGTTTCGGGTTACAGGTGGGCCAAGGTTAAGGTGAGGGTTAGGTTTATGGGGAGGGTTAGGGTTAAAGTCAGGGTGAGTTTTAGGTTAGGGATAGGGTGAAGATTAAGATAGGGTGAGGGTTAGGGTTATGGCTAAGGTTTGGGCTTGTTTTCAGGTTAGTGTTAAGGTTATGTTCAGGGTTAGGGTTACGTTCAGGGGTTGTGTTCAGTTTTAGGGTTAGGGTTAGATTTAAGGTTAGGGTTAAGTTTAGTGTTACGTTTAGGGTTAGGGTCATGGTTGTGTTAGGCTTTGTGGTTGGGGTGAGGGTTAGTTTTAGGGTTAGGGTTGGTTAGGGTTAGGATTACCGTTATGATAAGGCGTTAGGGGTTAGAGGTGTAGTTTAGGGTTAGGGTTTGGGTGAGGGTTCCGGTTAGGCCTTGCGGTTCTGGTCATGGTTAGGTTTGGTTTAGGCTTAGGGTTAGGTGCATGATTCGGTTTCGGGTTAGTGTTAGAGTTAGGGTGAGAGTTAGTGTTAAGGTTTTTGCTAGGCTTTGGTGTTAGGGTTAGGGTTTGTGTTAGGGTTAGGTTTATCATTAGGGCTCAGGGGTTTCAGGTTAATGTTAGGGTTAGGGTTAGGGATAGCATTAGGGTTAGGGTTGTGGGATACGGTTAGGATTTAGGGTGCGGGTTACGGTTAGTTTTCCAGTTAAGGTGAGGGTTTAGGGTAATTGTTACGATTAGGGTTATAGTCAGAGTTAGGGTTTGGTTTAGGATTAGGGTTAGGTGTAGGGTAAGAATTAGGTTTAGGTCCATGTTGAGGGTTAGACTTAGTGTTCTATTTAGGGTCAGGGTTAGGGGTAGGGTTAGGATTAGGTCTAGGGTTAGGATTAGGATTATTTTAGGGTTAGGTTCAGGGCTATTGTAAGTGTTCGGTTTAGGGTTACAGATGGACTAGCGTTATTCTTAGAGTTAGGTTTAAGGTTAGGGTTTGGGTTAGGTCTAGGTTTAGGGTTAAGGTTATGGTTAGTGTTTGGATGAAGTTCAGGATAGGGTGAGGGTTATTTTTATGGTGAGGGCTAGGGTTTGGGTTTGTGTGCAGGTTAGTGTTAAGGATAGGTTTAGGGTTCGGTGAGGGTTAGGCTTTATGTCTAGGGTCAGCGTTAGGTTAGGTTTAGGGTTAGTGTGAAGTTTAGGTTAAGGGTGAGGGTTATGGTAAGGGTTAGGATTATAGACGGTGTTAGACGTTAGGTTTAGGGTGTTAGGGTTAGGTTTATGGTTAGGGTAGATTTAAGTTTAGGTTTAATATTAGGGTTAGGGTTAGATTTGGGTTACTGTTCGTATTAGGGTTAGGGTTAGGGATAAGTTTGGGGATAGCGTCAGGTTTAGGGTTGGGGATACGGTTAAGGATTAGGGTGAGGGTTAGGGTTAGGTTTACAGTTAAGGCGAGGGTTTAGGGTAATTGTTATGGTTAGGGTTAGAGTTAGAGTTAGGCTTAGGGTTAGGGTGAAGTTTCAGTTAATAGTCAGGGTTAGGCTTAAGGTTAGAGTAGGGTTAAGGTTAGTGTTCGGGTTAGGTATAGCGTTAGGGTTTGGGTAGGGGTAAGGTTAGGGTTAAGGCTAGGTTTACGGTAAAGGGTAGGGCTAGCTTAGGGTTAGATTTAGAGTTGGAGTTAGTGCTAGGGTTTAGGATGATGGTTATGGTCAGGTTCAGAGTTGTTGTTAGGGTTAGGGTAGAGTTAAGGTTAGGGTTAATTTAGGGTTAGAGAAAGGGTTAGGTTTAGGTCTGGGTTAGGTGTAGGATGCGGGGTAGGGTTAGGGTTAGGGGTTCATGGGAGGGTTAGTGTTAAGTTTACATTAAGCTGATGTTTTAGGGTGTTACTGTTAGGGCTAGGGTTAGCATTAGGTTTAGGGTCAGGGCTAGAGTTAGGGGATAGTTAAGGCTTAGCTTTACTTTCAGCGTTAGGGTTAGCCTTAGGTTTAGGGTGAAGTTTAGGTTAAGGATGAGGGTTAGGGTTAGGGTTAGGCATTTGGGTTAAGGTTAGGGTTAGGTTTAGGATTAGGCTTAGGGTTAGGGTTAGGTGTTTGGGTTAATGTTAGGGTCAGGTTTAGGGTTCGGCTTAGGGTTAGGGCTACAGCTGGGGTAAAGTTTAATTGAAGGGTGAGGGTTGAGCTTAGGGTTAGCGTTAGGGGTTAGGGTTAGAGCTTAGGTTAGGATTAAGTGTAGGGTTAAGGTTAGGTTTAGATTTAGGGTTAGGGGTAGTGTTAGGGTTAAGTCATGTTTAGGTTTAGGGCTAGGTGAAGGTTATAGATAGGGTTAGGTTAAGGGTTGAGGTTAGGTTTAGATGGTAAGATGAGGGTTAGTGCTAGGTTTCCATTGAAGCTGAGTGTGTAGGGTAAGTTTTAGGGTTAGGATTAGGGTTAGAGTTAGGGTTAGGGTCAGGGTTAGTTTTGAGTTTAGAGTTAGGGTTACGTTTATGGTACGGTCAGGGTTAGGGGAGATTTAGTGTTACGTTTAGTTTTAGGGCTAGGGTTACAGAGAAGTTTATGTGAAGCGAGAGGGTTGGGGTTAGGGGTTTGGGTTCAGGTCAGAGTCAGGGTTAGGGTTAGGTTTAGGGTTAGGGTTACGTGTAGTGTTAGTGTTAGTTTTGCTTAGGGTTCGGGTTTGAATGAAGTGAGGGTACGCTTAGCGTTATGCTTTAGGGTGAAATTCTGGTTAAGGGTGAGGGTTCGGCTCAGGGTTAGGGTTAGAGTTAGGGTCAGTGGTTAGGGTTAGGTTTAGGGTTAAGGTTAGTTTTAGGCTAAGGATTAGGATTAGAGTTAGGGTTAAGGGTTACTGTTTCAGTTAGGTTTAGGTTAAGGTTATAATTAGGGTTAAGTTTAGGGTTAGGGTAAGAGTTAGAGTTACATTTACAGTTAAGGTGAGGGTTCTGGGTAAGTGTTACCGTTCAGGTTAGGGTTAGGGCTAGGGTTAGGGTTAGAGTTAAGGTTAAGGGTTAGGGTTAGGTTTAAGTTTATGGTAGGCTTAAAGATAGGGTTGAGGTTAGGTTAGGGTTAGGGTCAGGGTCAGGGTTAGAATTAGAATTAGGTTTAGGGCGAGGATTAGGGTCAGAGTTATTGTAAGGGTTAGGTTTCGGGTTACAGGTGGGCCAAGGTTAAGGTGAGGGTTAGGTTTATGGGGAGGGTTAGGGTTAAAGTCAGGGTGAGTTTTAGGTTAGGGATAGGGTGAAGTTTAAGATAGGGTGAGGGTTAGGGTTATGGCTAAGGTTTGGGCTTGTTTTCAGGTTAGTGTTAAGGTTATGTTCAGGGTTAGGGTTACGTTCAGGGGTTGTGTTCAGTTTTAGGGTTAGGGTTAGATTTAAGGTTAGGGTTAAGTTTAGTGTTACGTTTAGGGTTAGGGTCATGGTTGTGTTAGGCTTTGTGGTTGGGGTGAGGGTTAGTTTTAGGGTTAGGGTTGGTTAGGGTTAGGATTACCGTTATGATAAGGCGTTAGGGGTTAGAGGTGTAGTTTAGGGTTAGGGTTTGGGTGAGGGTTCCGGTTAGGCCTTGCGGTTCTGGTCATGGTTAGGTTTGGTTTAGGCTTAGGGTTAGGTGCATGATTCGGTTTCGGGTTAGTGTTAGAGTTAGGGTGAGAGTTAGTGTTAAGGTTTTTGCTAGGCTTTGGTGTTAGGGTTAGGGTTTGTGTTAGGGTTAGGTTTATCATTAGGGCTCAGGGGTTTCAGGTTAATGTTAGGGTTAGGGTTAGGGATAGCATTAGGGTTAGGGTTGTGGGATACGGTTAGGATTTAGGGTGCGGGTTACGGTTAGTTTTCCAGTTAAGGTGAGGGTTTAGGGTAATTGTTACGATTAGGGTTATAGTCAGAGTTAGGGTTTGGTTTAGGATTAGGGTTAGGTGTAGGGTAAGAATTAGGTTTAGGTCCATGTTGAGGGTTAGACTTAGTGTTCTATTTAGGGTCAGGGTTAGGGGTAGGGTTAGGATTAGGTCTAGGGTTAGGATTAGGATTATTTTAGGGTTAGGTTCAGGGCTATTGTAAGTGTTCGGTTTAGGGTTACAGATGGACTAGCGTTATTCTTAGAGTTAGGTTTAAGGTTAGGGTTTGGGTTAGGTCTAGGTTTAGGGTTAAGGTTATGGTTAGTGTTTGGATGAAGTTCAGGATAGGGTGAGGGTTATTTTTATGGTGAGGGCTAGGGTTTGGGTTTGTGTGCAGGTTAGTGTTAAGGATAGGTTTAGGGTTCGGTGAGGGTTAGGCTTTATGTCTAGGGTCAGCGTTAGGTTAGGTTTAGGGTTAGTGTGAAGTTTAGGTTAAGGGTGAGGGTTATGGTAAGGGTTAGGATTATAGACGGTGTTAGACGTTAGGTTTAGGGTGTTAGGGTTAGGTTTATGGTTAGGGTAGATTTAAGTTTAGGTTTAATATTAGGGTTAGGGTTAGATTTGGGTTACTGTTCGTATTAGGGTTAGGGTTAGGGATAAGTTTGGGGATAGCGTCAGGTTTAGGGTTGGGGATACGGTTAAGGATTAGGGTGAGGGTTAGGGTTAGGTTTACAGTTAAGGCGAGGGTTTAGGGTCATTGTTATGGTTAGGGTTAGAGTTAGAGTTAGGCTTAGGGTTAGGGTGAAGTTTCAGTTAATAGTCAGGGTTAGGCTTAAGGTTAGAGTAGGGTTAAGGTTAGTGTTCGGGTTAGGTATAGCGTTAGGGTTTGGGTAGGGGTAAGGTTAGGGTTAAGGCTAGGTTTACGGTAAAGGGTAGGGCTAGCTTAGGGTTAGATTTAGAGTTGGAGTTAGTGCTAGGGTTTAGGATGATGGTTATGGTCAGGTTCAGAGTTGTTGTTAGGGTTAGGGTAGAGTTAAGGTTAGGGTTAATTTAGGGTTAGAGAAAGGGTTAGGTTTAGGTCTGGGTTAGGTGTAGGATGCGGGGTAGGGTTAGGGTTAGGGGTTCATGGGAGGGTTAGTGTTAAGTTTACATTAAGCTGATGTTTTAGGGTGTTACTGTTAGGGCTAGGGTTAGCATTAGGTTTAGGGTCAGGGCTAGAGTTAGGGGATAGTTAAGGCTTAGCTTTACTTTCAGCGTTAGGGTTAGCCTTAGGTTTAGGGTGAAGTTTAGGTTAAGGATGAGGGTTAGGGTTAGGGTTAGGCATTTGGGTTAAGGTTAGGGTTAGGTTTAGGATTAGGCTTAGGGTTAGGGTTAGGTGTTTGGGTTAATGTTAGGGTCAGGTTTAGGGTTCGGCTTAGGGTTAGGGCTACAGCTGGGGTAAAGTTTAATTGAAGGGTGAGGGTTGAGCTTAGGGTTAGCGTTAGGGGTTAGGGTTAGAGCTTAGGTTAGGATTAAGTGTAGGGTTAAGGTTAGGTTTAGATTTAGGGTTAGGGTTAGTGTTAGGGTTAAGTCATGTTTAGGTTTAGGGCTAGGTGAAGGTTATAGATAGGGTTAGGTTAAGGGTTGAGGTTAGGTTTAGATGGTAAGATGAGGGTTAGTGCTAGGTTTCCATTGAAGCTGAGTGTGTAGGGTAAGTTTTAGGGTTAGGATTAGGGTTAGAGTTAGGGTTAGGGTCAGGGTTAGTTTTGAGTTTAGAGTTAGGGTTACGTTTATGGTACGGTCAGGGTTAGGGGAGATTTAGTGTTACGTTTAGTTTTAGGGCTAGGGTTACAGAGAAGTTTATGTGAAGCGAGAGGGTTGGGGTTAGGGGTTTGGGTTCAGGTCAGAGTCAGGGTTAGGGTTAGGTTTAGGGTTAGGGTTACGTGTAGTGTTAGTGTTAGTTTTGCTTAGGGTTCGGGTTTGAATGAAGTGAGGGTACGCTTAGCGTTATGCTTTAGGGTGAAATTCTGGTTAAGGGTGAGGGTTCGGCTCAGGGTTAGGGTTAGAGTTAGGGTCAGTGGTTAGGTTTAGGTTTAGGGTCAAGGTTAGTTTTAGGCTAAGGATTAGGATTAGAGTTAGAGTTAAGGGTTACTGTTTCAGTTAGGTTTAGGTTAAGGTTATAATTAGGGTTAAGTTTAGGGTTAGGGTAAGAGTTAGAGTTACATTTACAGTTAAGGTGAGGGTTCTGGGTAAGTGTTACCGTTCAGGTTAGGGTTAGGGCTAGGGTTAGGGTTAGAGTTAAGGTTAAGGGTTAGGGTTAGGTTTAAGTTTATGGTAGGCTTAAAGATAGGGTTGAGGTTAGGTTAGGGTTAGGGTCAGGGTCAGGGTTAGAATTAGAATTAGGTTTAGGGCGAGGATTAGGGTCAGAGTTATTGTAAGGGTTAGGTTTCGGGTTACAGGTGGGCCAAGGTTAAGGTGAGGGTTAGGTTTATGGGGAGGGTTAGGGTTAAAGTCAGGGTGAGTTTTAGGTTAGGGATAGGGTGAAGTTTAAGATAGGGTGAGGGTTAGGGTTATGGCTAAGGTTTGGGCTTGTTTTCAGGTTAGTGTTAAGGTTATGTTCAGGGTTAGGGTTACGTTCAGGGGTTGTGTTCAGTTTTAGGGTTAGGGTTAGATTTAAGGTTAGGGTTAAGTTTAGTGTTACGTTTAGGGTTAGGGTCATGGTTGTGTTAGGCTTTGTGGTTGGGGTGAGGGTTAGTTTTAGGGTTAGGGTTGGTTAGGGTTAGGATTACCGTTATGATAAGGCGTTAGGGGTTAGAGGTGTAGTTTAGGGTTAGGGTTTGGGTGAGGGTTCCGGTTAGGCCTTGCGGTTCTGGTCATGGTTAGGTTTGGTTTAGGCTTAGGGTTAGGTGCATGATTCGGTTTCGGGTTAGTGTTAGAGTTAGGGTGAGAGTTAGTGTTAAGGTTTTTGCTAGGCTTTGGTGTTAGGGTTAGGGTTTGTGTTAGGGTTAGGTTTATCATTAGGGCTCAGGGGTTTCAGGTTAATGTTAGGGTTAGGGTTAGGCATAGCATTAGGGTTAGGGTTGTGGGATACGGTTAGGATTTAGGGTGCGGGTTACGGTTAGTTTTCCAGTTAAGGTGAGGGTTTAGGGTAATTGTTACGATTAGGGTTATAGTCAGAGTTAGGGTTTGGTTTAGGATTAGGGTTAGGTGTAGGGTAAGAATTAGGTTTAGGTCCATGTTGAGGGTTAGACTTAGTGTTCTATTTAGGGTCAGGGTTAGGGGTAGGGTTAGGATTAGGTCTAGGGTTAGGATTAGGATTATTTTAGGGTTAGGTTCAGGGCTATTGTAAGTGTTCGGTTTAGGGTTACAGATGGACTAGCGTTATTCTTAGAGTTAGGTTTAAGGTTAGGGTTTGGGTTAGGTCTAGGTTTAGGGTTAAGGTTATGGTTAGTGTTTGGATGAAGTTCAGGATAGGGTGAGGGTTATTTTTATGGTGAGGGCTAGGGTTTGGGTTTGTGTGCAGGTTAGTGTTAAGGATAGGTTTAGGGTTCGGTGAGGGTTAGGCGTTATGTCTAGGGTCAGCGTTAGGTTAGGTTTAGGGTTAGTGTGAAGTTTAGGTTAAGGGTGAGGGTTATGGTAAGGGTTAGGATTATAGACGGTGTTAGACGTTAGGTTTAGGGTGTTAGGGTTAGGTTTATGGTTAGGGTAGATTTAAGTTTAGGTTTAATATTAGGGTTAGGGTTAGATTTGGGTTACTGTTCGTATTAGGGTTAGGGTTAGGGATAAGTTTGGGGATAGCGTCAGGTTTAGGGTTGGGGATACGGTTAAGGATTAGGGTGAGGGTTAGGGTTAGGTTTACAGTTAAGGCGAGGGTTTAGGGTCATTGTTATGGTTAGGGTTAGAGTTAGAGTTAGGCTTAGGGTTAGGGTGAAGTTTCAGTTAATAGTCAGGGTTAGGCTTAAGGTTAGAGTAGGGTTAAGGTTAGTGTTCGGGTTAGGTATAGCGTTAGGGTTTGGGTAGGGGTAAGGTTAGGGTTAAGGCTAGGTTTACGGTAAAGGGTAGGGCTAGCTTAGGGTTAGATTTAGAGTTGGAGTTAGTGCTAGGTTTTAGGATGATGGTTATGGTCAGGTTTAGAGTTGTTGTTAGGGTTAGGGTAGAGTTAAGGTTAGGGTTAATTTAGGGTTAGAGAAAGGGTTAGGTTTAGGTCTGGGTTAGGTGTAGGATGCGGGGTAGGGTTAGGGTTAGGGGTTCATGGGAGGGTTAGTGTTAAGTTTCCATTAAGCTGATGTTTTAGGGTGTTACTGTTAGGGCTAGGGTTAGCATTAGGTTTAGGGTCAGGGCTAGAGTTAGGGGATAGTTAAGGCTTAGCTTTACTTTCAGCGTTAGGGTTAGCCTTAGGTTTAGGGTGAAGTTTAGGTTAAGGATGAGGGTTAGGGTTAGGGTTAGGCATTTGGGTTAAGGTTAGGGTTAGGTTTAGGATTAGGCTTAGGGTTAGGGTTAGGTGTTTGGGTTAATGTTAGGGTCAGGTTTAGGGTTCGGCTTAGGGTTAGGGCTACAGCTGGGGTAAAGTTTAATTGAAGGGTGAGGGTTGAGCTTAGGGTTAGCGTTAGGGGTTAGGGTTAGAGCTTAGGTTAGGATTAAGTGTAGGGTTAAGGTTAGGTTTAGATTTAGGGTTAGGGTTAGTGTTAGGGTTAAGTCATGTTTAGGTTTAGGGCTAGGTGAAGGTTATAGATAGGGTTAGGTTAAGGGTTGAGGTTAGGTTTAGATGGTAAGATGAGGGTTAGTGCTAGGTTTCCATTGAAGCTGAGTGTGTAGGGTAAGTTTTAGGGTTAGGATTAGGGTTAGAGTTAGGGTTAGGGTCAGGGTTAGTTTTGAGTTTAGAGTTAGGGTTACGTTTATGGTACGGTCAGGGTTAGGGGAGATTTAGTGTTACGTTTAGTTTTAGGGCTAGGGTTACAGAGAAGTTTATGTGAAGCAAGAGGGTTGGGGTTAGGGGTTTGGGTTCAGGTCAGAGTCAGGGTTAGGGTTAGGTTTAGGGTTAGGGTTACGTGTAGTGTTAGTGTTAGTTTTGCTTAGGGTTCGGGTTTGAATGAAGTTAGGGTACGCTTAGCGTTATGCTTTAGGGTGAAATTCTGGTTAAGGGTGAGGGTTTTTTTCGGCTCAGGGTTAGGGTTAGAGTTAGGGTCAGTGGTTAGGGTTAGGTTTAGGGTTAAGGTTAGTTTTAGGCTAAGGATTAGGATTAGAGTTAGGGTTAAGGGTTACTGTTTCAGTTAGGTTTAGGTTAAGGTTATAATTAGGGTTAAGTTTAGGGTTAGGGTAAGAGTTAGAGTTACATTTACAGTTAAGGTGAGGGTTCTGGGTAAGTGTTACCGTTCAGGTTAGGGTTAGGGCTAGGGTTAGGGTTAGAGTTAAGGTTAAGGGTTAGGGTTAGGTTTAAGTTTATGGTAGGCTTAAAGATAGGGTTGAGGTTAGGTTAGGGTTAGGGTCAGGGTCAGGGTTAGAATTAGAATTAGGTTTAGGGCGAGGATTAGGGTCAGAGTTATTGTAAGGGTTAGGTTTCGGGTTACAGGTGGGCCAAGGTTAAGGTGAGGGTTAGGTTTATGGGGAGGGTTAGGGTTAAAGTCAGGGTGAGTTTTAGGTTAGGGATAGGGTGAAGTTTAAGATAGGGTGAGGGTTAGGATTATGGCTAAGGTTTGGGCTTGTTTTCAGGTTAGTGTTAAGGTTATGTTCAGGGTTAGGGTTACGTTCAGGGGTTGTGTTCAGTTTTAGGGTTAGGGTTAGATTTAAGGTTAGGGTTAAGTTTAGTGTTACGTTTAGGGTTAGGGTCATGGTTGTGTTAGGCTTTGTGGTTGGGGTGAGGGTTAGTTTTAGGGTTAGGGTTGGTTAGGGTTAGGATTACCGTTATGATAAGGCGTTAGGGGTTAGAGGTGTAGTTTAGGGTTAGGGTTTGGGTGAGGGTTCCGGTTAGGCCTTGCGGTTCTGGTCATGGTTAGGTTTGGTTTAGGCTTAGGGTTAGGTGCATGATTCGGTTTCGGGTTAGTGTTAGAGTTAGGGTGAGAGTTAGTGTTAAGGTTTTTGCTAGGCTTTGGTGTTAGGGTTAGGGTTTGTGTTAGGGTTAGGTTTATCATTAGGGCTCAGGGGTTTCAGGTTAATGTTAGGGTTAGGGTTAGGCATAGCATTAGGGTTAGGGTTGTGGGATACGGTTAGGATTTAGGGTGCGGGTTACGGTTAGTTTTCCAGTTAAGGTGAGGGTTTAGGGTAATTGTTACGATTAGGGTTATAGTCAGAGTTAGGGTTTGGTTTAGGATTAGGGTTAGGTGTAGGGTAAGAATTAGGTTTAGGTCCATGTTGAGGGTTAGACTTAGTGTTCTATTTAGGGTCAGGGTTAGGGGTAGGGTTAGGATTAGGTCTAGGGTTAGGATTAGGATTATTTTAGGGTTAGGTTCAGGGCTATTGTAAGTGTTCGGTTTAGGGTTACAGATGGACTAGCGTTATTCTTAGAGTTAGGTTTAAGGTTAGGGTTTGGGTTAGGTCTAGGTTTAGGGTTAAGGTTATGGTTAGTGTTTGGATGAAGTTCAGGATAGGGTGAGGGTTATTTTTATGGTGAGGGCTAGGGTTTGGGTTTGTGTGCAGGTTAGTGTTAAGGATAGGTTTAGGGTTCGGTGAGGGTTAGGCTTTATGTCTAGGGTCAGCGTTAGGTTAGGTTTAGGGTTAGTGTGAAGTTTAGGTTAAGGGTGAGGGTTATGGTAAGGGTTAGGATTATAGACGGTGTTAGACGTTAGGTTTAGGGTGTTAGGGTTAGGTTTATGGTTAGGGTAGATTTAAGTTTAGGTTTAATATTAGGGTTAGGGTTAGATTTGGGTTACTGTTCGTATTAGGGTTAGGGTTAGGGATAAGTTTGGGGATAGCGTCAGGTTTAGGGTTGGGGATACGGTTAAGGATTAGGGTGAGGGTTAGGGTTAGGTTTACAGTTAAGGCGAGGGTTTAGGGTAATTGTTATGGTTAGGGTTAGAGTTAGAGTTAGGCTTAGGGTTAGGGTGAAGTTTCAGTTAATAGTCAGGGTTAGGCTTAAGGTTAGAGTAGGGTTAAGGTTAGTGTTCGGGTTAGGTATAGCGTTAGGGTTTGGGTAGGGGTAAGGTTAGGGTTAAGGCTAGGTTTACGGTAAAGGGTAGGGCTAGCTTAGGGTTAGATTTAGAGTTGGAGTTAGTGCTAGGGTTTAGGATGATGGTTATGGTCAGGTTCAGAGTTGTTGTTAGGGTTAGGGTAGAGTTAAGGTTAGGGTTAATTTAGGGTTAGAGAAAGGGTTAGGTTTAGGTCTGGGTTAGGTGTAGGATGCGGGGTAGGGTTAGGGTTAGGGGTTCATGGGAGGGTTAGTGTTAAGTTTCCATTAAGCTGATGTTTTAGGGTGTTACTGTTAGGGCTAGGGTTAGCATTAGGTTTAGGGTCAGGGCTAGAGTTAGGGGATAGTTAAGGCTTAGCTTTACTTTCAGCGTTAGGGTTAGCCTTAGGTTTAGGGTGAAGTTTAGGTTAAGGATGAGGGTTAGGGTTAGGGTTAGGCATTTGGGTTAAGGTTAGGGTTAGGTTTAGGATTAGGCTTAGGGTTAGGGTTAGGTGTTTGGGTTAATGTTAGGGTCAGGTTTAGGGTTCGGCTTAGGGTTAGGGCTACAGCTGGGGTAAAGTTTAATTGAAGGGTGAGGGTTGAGCTTAGGGTTAGCGTTAGGGGTTAGGGTTAGAGCTTAGGTTAGGATTAAGTGTAGGGTTAAGGTTAGGTTTAGATTTAGGTTTAGGGTTAGTGTTAGGGTTAAGTCATGTTTAGGTTTAGGGCTAGGTGAAGGTTATAGATAGGGTTAGGTTAAGGGTTGAGGTTAGGTTTAGATGGTAAGATGAGGGTTAGTGCTAGGCTTTCATTGAAGCTGAGTGTGTAGGGTAAGTTTTAGGGTTAGGATTAGGGTTAGAGTTAGGGTTAGGGTCAGGGTTAGTTTTGAGTTTAGAGTTAGGGTTACGTTTATGGTACGGTCAGGGTTAGGGGAGATTTAGTGTTACGTTTAGTTTTAGGGCTAGGGTTACAGAGAAGTTTATGTGAAGCAAGAGGGTTGGGGTTAGGGGTTTGGGTTCAGGTCAGAGTCAGGGTTAGGGTTAGGTTTAGGGTTAGGGTTACGTGTAGTGTTAGTGTTAGTTTTGCTTAGGGTTCGGGTTTGAATGAAGTTAGGGTACGCTTAGCGTTATGCTTTAGGGTGAAATTCTGGTTAAGGGTGAGGGTTTTTTTCGGCTCAGGGTTAGGGTTAGAGTTAGGGTCAGTGGTTAGGGTTAGGTTTAGGGTTAAGGTTAGTTTTAGGCTAAGGATTAGGATTAGAGTTAGGGTTAAGGGTTACTGTTTCAGTTAGGTTTAGGTTAAGGTTATAATTAGGGTTAAGTTTAGGGTTAGGGTAAGAGTTAGAGTTACATTTACAGTTAAGGTGAGGGTTCTGGGTAAGTGTTACCGTTCAGGTTAGGGTTAGGGCTAGGGTTAGGGTTAGAGTTAAGGTTAAGGGTTAGGGTTAGGTTTAAGTTTATGGTAGGCTTAAAGATAGGGTTGAGGTTAGGTTAGGGTTAGGGTCAGGGTCAGGGTTAGAATTAGAATTAGGTTTAGGGCGAGGATTAGGGTCAGAGTTATTGTAAGGGTTAGGTTTCGGGTTACAGGTGGGCCAAGGTTAAGGTGAGGGTTAGGTTTATGGGGAGGGTTAGGGTTAAAGTCAGGGTGAGTTTTAGGTTAGGGATAGGGTGAAGTTTAAGATAGGGTGAGGGTTAGGGTTATGGCTAAGGTTTGGGCTTGTTTTCAGGTTAGTGTTAAGGTTATGTTCAGGGTTAGGGTTACGTTCAGGGGTTGTGTTCACTTTTAGGGTTAGGGTTAGATTTAAGGTTAGGGTTAAGTTTAGTGTTACGTTTAGGGTTAGGGTCATGGTTGTGTTAGGCTTTGTGGTTGGGGTGAGGGTTAGTTTTAGGGTTAGGGTTGGTTAGGGTTAGGATTACCGTTATGATAAGGCGTTAGGGGTTAGAGGTGTAGTTTAGGGTTAGGGTTTGGGTGAGGGTTCCGGTTAGGCCTTGCGGTTCTGGTCATGGTTAGGTTTGGTTTAGGCTTAGGGTTAGGTGCATGATTCGGTTTCGGGTTAGTGTTAGAGTTAGGGTGAGAGTTAGTGTTAAGGTTTTTGCTAGGCTTTGGTGTTAGGGTTAGGGTTTGTGTTAGGGTTAGGTTTATCATTAGGGCTCAGGGGTTTCAGGTTAATGTTAGGGTTAGGGTTAGGGATAGCATTAGGGTTAGGGTTGTGGGATACGGTTAGGATTTAGGGTGCGGGTTACGGTTAGTTTTCCAGTTAAGGTGAGGGTTTAGGGTAATTGTTACGATTAGGGTTATAGTCAGAGTTAGGGTTTGGTTTAGGATTAGGGTTAGGTGTAGGGTAAGAATTAGGTTTAGGTCCATGTTGAGGGTTAGACTTAGTGTTCTATTTAGGGTCAGGGTTAGGGGTAGGGTTAGGATTAGGTCTAGGGTTAGGATTAGGATTATTTTAGGGTTAGGTTCAGGGCTATTGTAAGTGTTCGGTTTAGGGTTACAGATGGACTAGCGTTATTCTTAGAGTTAGGTTTAAGGTTAGGGTTTGGGTTAGGTCTAGGTTTAGGGTTAAGGTTATGGTTAGTGTTTGGATGAAGTTCAGGATAGGGTGAGGGTTATTTTTATGGTGAGGGCTAGGGTTTGGGTTTGTGTGCAGGTTAGTGTTAAGGATAGGTTTAGGGTTCGGTGAGGGTTAGGCGTTATGTCTAGGGTCAGCGTTAGGTTAGGTTTAGGGTTAGTGTGAAGTTTAGGTTAAGGGTGAGGGTTATGGTAAGGGTTAGGATTATAGACGGTGTTAGACGTTAGGTTTAGGGTGTTAGGGTTAGGTTTATGGTTAGGGTAGATTTAAGTTTAGGTTTAATATTAGGGTTAGGGTTAGATTTGGGTTACTGTTCGTATTAGGGTTAGGGTTAGGGATAAGTTTGGGGATAGCGTCAGGTTTAGGGTTGGGGATACGGTTAAGGATTAGGGTGAGGGTTAGGGTTAGGTTTACAGTTAAGGCGAGGGTTTAGGGTCATTGTTATGGTTAGGGTTAGAGTTAGAGTTAGGCTTAGGGTTAGGGTGAAGTTTCAGTTAATAGTCAGGGTTAGGCTTAAGGTTAGAGTAGGGTTAAGGTTAGTGTTCGGGTTAGGTATAGCGTTAGGGTTTGGGTAGGGGTAAGGTTAGGGTTAAGGCTAGGTTTACGGTAAAGGGTAGGGCTAGCTTAGGGTTAGATTTAGAGTTGGAGTTAGTGCTAGGGTTTAGGATGATGGTTATGGTCAGGTTCAGAGTTGTTGTTAGGGTTAGGGTAGAGTTAAGGTTAGGGTTAATTTAGGGTTAGAGAAAGGGTTAGGTTTAGGTCTGGGTTAGGTGTAGGATGCGGGGTAGGGTTAGGGTTAGGGGTTCATGGGAGGGTTAGTGTTAAGTTTACATTAAGCTGATGTTTTAGGGTGTTACTGTTAGGGCTAGGGTTAGCATTAGGTTTAGGGTCAGGGCTAGAGTTAGGGGATAGTTAAGGCTTAGCTTTACTTTCAGCGTTAGGGTTAGCCTTAGGTTTAGGGTGAAGTTTAGGTTAAGGATGAGGGTTAGGGTTAGGGTTAGGCATTTGGGTTAAGGTTAGGGTTAGGTTTAGGATTAGGCTTAGGGTTAGGGTTAGGTGTTTGGGTTAATGTTAGGGTCAGGTTTAGGGTTCGGCTTAGGGTTAGGGCTACAGCTGGGGTAAAGTTTAATTGAAGGGTGAGGGTTGAGCTTAGGGTTAGCGTTAGGGGTTAGGGTTAGAGCTTAGGTTAGGATTAAGTGTAGGGTTAAGGTTAGGTTTAGATTTAGGGTTAGGGTTAGTGTTAGGGTTAAGTCATGTTTAGGTTTAGGGCTAGGTGAAGGTTATAGATAGGGTTAGGTTAAGGGTTGAGGTTAGGTTTAGATGGTAAGATGAGGGTTAGTGCTAGGTTTCCATTGAAGCTGAGTGTGTAGGGTAAGTTTTAGGGTTAGGATTAGGGTTAGAGTTAGGGTTAGGGTCAGGGTTAGTTTTGAGTTTAGAGTTAGGGTTACGTTTATGGTACGGTCAGGGTTAGGGGAGATTTAGTGTTACGTTTAGTTTTAGGGCTAGGGTTACAGAGAAGTTTATGTGAAGCGAGAGGGTTGGGGTTAGGGGTTTGGCTTCAGGTCAGAGTCAGGGTTAGGGTTAGGTTTAGGGTTAGGGTTACGTGTAGTGTTAGTGTTAGTTTTGCTTAGGGTTCGGGTTTGAATGAAGTGAGGGTACGCTTAGCGTTATGCTTTAGGGTGAAATTCTGGTTAAGGGTGAGGGTTCGGCTCAGGGTTAGGGTTAGAGTTAGGGTCAGTGGTTAGGTTTAGGTTTAGGGTCAAGGTTAGTTTTAGGCTAAGGATTAGGATTAGAGTTAGAGTTAAGGGTTACTGTTTCAGTTAGGTTTAGGTTAAGGTTATAATTAGGGTTAAGTTTAGGGTTAGGGTAAGAGTTAGAGTTACATTTACAGTTAAGGTGAGGGTTCTGGGTAAGTGTTACCGTTCAGGTTAGGGTTAGGGCTAGGGTTAGGGTTAGAGTTAAGGTTAAGGGTTAGGGTTAGGTTTAAGTTTATGGTAGGCTTAAAGATAGGGTTGAGGTTAGGTTAGGGTTAGGGTCAGGGTCAGGGTTAGAATTAGAATTAGGTTTAGGGCGAGGATTAGGGTCAGAGTTATTGTAAGGGTTAGGTTTCGGGTTACAGGTGGGCCAAGGTTAAGGTGAGGGTTAGGTTTATGGGGAGGGTTAGGGTTAAAGTCAGGGTGAGTTTTAGGTTAGGGATAGGGTGAAGTTTAAGATAGGGTGAGGGTTAGGGTTATGGCTAAGGTTTGGGCTTGTTTTCAGGTTAGTGTTAAGGTTATGTTCAGGGTTAGGGTTACGTTCAGGGGTTGTGTTCAGTTTTAGGGTTAGGGTTAGATTTAAGGTTAGGGTTAAGTTTAGTGTTACGTTTAGGGTTAGGGTCATGGTTGTGTTAGGCTTTGTGGTTGGGGTGAGGGTTAGTTTTAGGGTTAGGGTTGGTTAGGGTTAGGATTACCGTTATGATAAGGCGTTAGGGGTTAGAGGTGTAGTTTAGGGTTAGGGTTTGGGTGAGGGTTCCGGTTAGGCCTTGCGGTTCTGGTCATGGTTAGGTTTGGTTTAGGCTTAGGGTTAGGTGCATGATTCGGTTTCGGGTTAGTGTTAGAGTTAGGGTGAGAGTTAGTGTTAAGGTTTTTGCTAGGCTTTGGTGTTAGGGTTAGGGTTTGTGTTAGGGTTAGGTTTATCATTAGGGCTCAGGGGTTTCAGGTTAATGTTAGGGTTAGGGTTAGGGATAGCATTAGGGTTAGGGTTGTGGGATACGGTTAGGATTTAGGGTGCGGGTTACGGTTAGTTTTCCAGTTAAGGTGAGGGTTTAGGGTAATTGTTACGATTAGGGTTATAGTCAGAGTTAGGGTTTGGTTTAGGATTAGGGTTAGGTGTAGGGTAAGAATTAGGTTTAGGTCCATGTTGAGGGTTAGACTTAGTGTTCTATTTAGGGTCAGGGTTAGGGGTAGGGTTAGGATTAGGTCTAGGGTTAGGATTAGGATTATTTTAGGGTTAGGTTCAGGGCTATTGTAAGTGTTCGGTTTAGGGTTACAGATGGACTAGCGTTATTCTTAGAGTTAGGTTTAAGGTTAGGGTTTGGGTTAGGTCTAGGTTTAGGGTTAAGGTTATGGTTAGTGTTTGGATGAAGTTCAGGATAGGGTGAGGGTTATTTTTATGGTGAGGGCTAGGGTTTGGGTTTGTGTGCAGGTTAGTGTTAAGGATAGGTTTAGGGTTCGGTGAGGGTTAGGCGTTATGTCTAGGGTCAGCGTTAGGTTAGGTTTAGGGTTAGTGTGAAGTTTAGGTTAAGGGTGAGGGTTATGGTAAGGGTTAGGATTATAGACGGTGTTAGACGTTAGGTTTAGGGTGTTAGGGTTAGGTTTATGGTTAGGGTAGATTTAAGTTTAGGTTTAATATTAGGGTTAGGGTTAGATTTGGGTTACTGTTCGTATTAGGGTTAGGGTTAGGGATAAGTTTGGGGATAGCGTCAGGTTTAGGGTTGGGGATACGGTTAAGGATTAGGGTGAGGGTTAGGGTTAGGTTTACAGTTAAGGCGAGGGTTTAGGGTCATTGTTATGGTTAGGGTTAGAGTTAGAGTTAGGCTTAGGGTTAGGGTGAAGTTTCAGTTAATAGTCAGGGTTAGGCTTAAGGTTAGAGTAGGGTTAAGGTTAGTGTTCGGGTTAGGTATAGCGTTAGGGTTTGGGTAGGGGTAAGGTTAGGGTTAAGGCTAGGTTTACGGTAAAGGGTAGGGCTAGCTTAGGGTTAGATTTAGAGTTGGAGTTAGTGCTAGGTTTTAGGATGATGGTTATGGTCAGGTTTAGAGTTGTTGTTAGGGTTAGGGTAGAGTTAAGGTTAGGGTTAATTTAGGGTTAGAGAAAGGGTTAGGTTTAGGTCTGGGTTAGGTGTAGGATGCGGGGTAGGGTTAGGGTTAGGGGTTCATGGGAGGGTTAGTGTTAAGTTTACATTAAGCTGATGTTTTAGGGTGTTACTGTTAGGGCTAGGGTTAGCATTAGGTTTAGGGTCAGGGCTAGAGTTAGGGGATAGTTAAGGCTTAGCTTTACTTTCAGGGTTAGGGTTAGCCTTAGGTTTAGGGTGAAGTTTAGGTTAAGGATGAGGGTTAGGGTTAGGGTTAGGCATTTGGGTTAAGGTTAGGGTTAGGTTTAGGATTAGGCTTAGGGTTAGGGTTAGGTGTTTGGGTTAATGTTAGGGTCAGGTTTAGGGTTCGGCTTAGGGTTAGGGCTACAGCTGGGGTAAAGTTTAATTGAAGGGTGAGGGTTGAGCTTAGGGTTAGCGTTAGGGGTTAGGGTTAGAGCTTAGGTTAGGATTAAGTGTAGGGTTAAGGTTAGGTTTAGATTTAGGGTTAGGGTTAGTGTTAGGGTTAAGTCATGTTTAGGTTTAGGGCTAGGTGAAGGTTATAGATAGGGTTAGGTTAAGGGTTGAGGTTAGGTTTAGATGGTAAGATGAGGGTTAGTGCTAGGTTTCCATTGAAGCTGAGTGTGTAGGGTAAGTTTTAGGGTTAGGATTAGGGTTAGAGTTAGGGTTAGGGTCAGGGTTAGTTTTGAGTTTAGAGTTAGGGTTACGTTTATGGTACGGTCAGGGTTAGGGGAGATTTAGTGTTACGTTTAGTTTTAGGGCTAGGGTTACAGAGAAGTTTATGTGAAGCAAGAGGGTTGGGGTTAGGGGTTTGGGTTCAGGTCAGAGTCAGGGTTAGGGTTAGGTTTAGGGTTAGGGTTACGTGTAGTGTTAGTGTTAGTTTTGCTTAGGGTTCGGGTTTGAATGAAGTGAGGGTACGCTTAGCGTTATGCTTTAGGGTGAAATTCTGGTTAAGGGTGAGGGTTCGGCTCAGGGTTAGGGTTAGAGTTAGGGTCAGTGGTTAGGGTTAGGTTTAGGGTTAAGGTTAGTTTTAGGCTAAGGATTAGGATTAGAGTTAGGGTTAAGGGTTACTGTTTCAGTTAGGTTTAGGTTAAGGTTATAATTAGGGTTAAGTTTAGGGTTAGGGTAAGAGTTAGAGTTACATTTACAGTTAAGGTGAGGGTTCTGGGTAAGTGTTACCGTTAAGGTTAGGGTTAGGGCTAGGGTTAGGGTTAGAGTTAAGGTTAAGGGTTAGGGTTAGGTTTAAGTTTATGGTAGGCTTAAAGATAGGGTTGAGGTTAGGTTAGGGTTAGGGTCAGGGTCAGGGTTAGAATTAGAATTAGGTTTAGGGCGAGGATTAGGGTCAGAGTTATTGTAAGGGTTAGGTTTCGGGTTACAGGTGGGCCAAGGTTAAGGTGAGGGTTAGGTTTATGGGGAGGGTTAGGGTTAAAGTCAGGGTGAGTTTTAGGTTAGGGATAGGGCGAAGATTAGGATAGGGTGAGGGTTAGGGTTATGGCTAAGGTTTGGGCTTGTTTTCAGGTTAGTGTTAAGGTTATGTTCAGTGTTAGGGTTACGTTCAGGGGTTGTGTTCAGTTTTAGGGTTAGGGTTAGATTTAAGGTTAGGGTTAAGTTTAGTGTTACGTTTAGGGTTAGGGTCATGGTTGTGTTAGGCTTTGTGGTTGGGGTGAGGGTTAGTTTTAGGGTTAGGGTTGGTTAGGGTTAGGATTACCGTTATGATAAGGCGTTAGGGGTTAGAGGTGTAGTTTAGGGTTAGGGTTTGGGTGAGGGTTCCGGTTAGGCCTTGCGGTTCTGGTCATGGTTAGGTTTGGTTTAGGCTTAGGGTTAGGTGCATGATTCGGTTTCAGGTTAGTGTTAGAGTTAGGGTGAGAGTTAGTGTTAAGGTTTTTGCTAGGCTTTGGTGTTAGGGTTAGGGTTTGTGTTAGGGTTAGGTTTATCATTAGGGCTCAGGGGTTTCAGGTTAATGTTAGGGTTAGGGTTAGGGATAGCATTAGGGTTAGGGTTGTGGGATACGGTTAGGATTTAGGGTGCGGGTTACGGTTAGTTTTGCAGTTAAGGTGAGGGTTTAGGGTAATTGTTACGATTAGGGTTATAGTCAGAGTTAGGGTTTGGTTTAGGATTAGGGTTAGGTGTAGGGTAAGAATTAGGTTTAGGTCCATGTTGAGGGTTAGACTTAGTGTTCTATTTAGGGTCAGGGTTAGGGGTAGGGTTAGGATTAGGTCTAGGGTTAGGATTAGGATTATTTTAGGGTTAGGTTCAGGGCTATTGTAAGTGTTCGGTTTAGGGTTACAGATGGACTAGCGTTATTCTTAGAGTTAGGTTTAAGGTTAGGGTTTGGGTTAGGTCTAGGTTTAGGGTTAAGGTTATGGTTAGTGTTTGGATGAAGTTCAGGATAGGGTGAGGGTTATTTTTATGGTGAGGGCTAGGGTTTGGGTTTGTGTTCAGGTTAGTGTTAAGGATAGGTTTAGGGTTCGGTGAGGGTTAGGCGTTATGTCTAGGGTCAGCGTTAGGTTAGGTTTAGGGTTAGTGTGAAGTTTAGGTTAAGGGTGAGGGTTATGGTAAGGGTTAGGATTATAGACGGTGTTAGACGTTAGGTTTAGGGTGTTAGGGTTAGGTTTATGGTTAGGGTAGATTTAAGTTTAGGTTTAATATTAGGGTTAGGGTTAGATTTGGGTTACTGTTCGTATTAGGGTTAGGGTTAGGGATAAGTTTGGGGATAGCGTCAGGTTTAGGGTTGGGGATACGGTTAAGGATTAGGGTGAGGGTTAGGGTTAGGTTTACAGTTAAGGCGAGGGTTTAGGGTAATTGTTATGGTTAGGGTTAGAGTTAGAGTTAGGCTTAGGGTTAGGGTGAAGCTTCAGTTAATAGTCAGGGTTAGGCTTAAGGTTAGAGTAGGGTTAAGGTTAGTGTTCGGGTTAGGTATAGCGTTAGGGTTTGGGTAGGGGTAAGGTTAGGGTTAAGGCTAGGTTTACGGTAAAGGGTAGGGCTAGCTTAGGGTTAGATTTAGAGTTGGAGTTAGTGCTAGGGTTTAGGATGATGGTTATGGTCAGGTTCAGAGTTGTTGTTAGGGTTAGGGTAGAGTTAAGGTTAGGGTTAATTTAGGGTTAGAGAAAGGGTTAGGTTTAGGTCTGGGTTAGGTGTAGGATGCGGGGTAGGGTTAGGGTTAGGGGTTCATGGGAGGGTTAGTGTTAAGTTTACATTAAGCTGATGTTTTAGGGTGTTACTGTTAGGGCTAGGGTTAGCATTAGGTTTAGGGTCAGGGCTAGAGTTAGGGGATAGTTAAGGCTTCGCTTTACTTTCAGGGTTAGGGTTAGCCTTAGGTTTAGGGTGAAGTTTAGGTTAAGGATGAGGGTTAGGGTTAGGGTTAGGCATTTGGGTTAAGGTTAGGGTTAGGTTTAGGATTAGGCTTAGGGTTAGGGTTAGGTGTTTGGGTTAATGTTAGGGTCAGGTTTAGGGTTCGGCTTAGGGTTAGGGCTACAGCTGGGGTAAAGTTTAATTGAAGGGTGAGGGTTGAGCTTAGGGTTAGCGTTAGGGGTTAGGGTTAGAGCTTAGGTTAGGATTAAGTGTAGGGTTAAGGTTAGGTTTAGATTTAGGGTTAGGGTTAGTGTTAGGGTTAAGTCATGTTTAGGTTTAGGGCTAGGTGAAGGTTATAGATAGGGTTAGGTTAAGGGTTGAGGTTAGGTTTAGATGGTAAGATGAGGGTTAGTGCTAGGTTTCCATTGAAGCTGAGTGTGTAGGGTAAGTTTTAGGGTTAGGATTAGGGTTAGAGTTAGGGTTAGGGTCAGGGTTAGTTTTGAGTTTAGAGTTAGGGTTACGTTTATGGTACGGTCAGGGTTAGGGGAGATTTAGTGTTACGTTTAGTTTTAGGGCTAGGGTTACAGAGAAGTTTATGTGAAGCAAGAGGGTTGGGGTTAGGGGTTTGGGTTCAGGTCAGAGTCAGGGTTAGGGTTAGGTTTAGGGTTAGGGTTACGTGTAGTGTTAGTGTTAGTTTTGCTTAGGGTTCGGGTTTGAATGAAGTGAGGGTACGCTTAGCGTTATGCTTTAGGGTGAAATTCTGGTTAAGGGTGAGGGTTCGGCTCAGGGTTAGGGTTAGAGTTAGGGTCAGTGGTTAGGGTTAGGTTTAGGGTTAAGGTTAGTTTTAGGCTAAGGATTAGGATTAGAGTTAGGGTTAAGGGTTACTGTTTCAGTTAGGTTTAGGTTAAGGTTATAATTAGGGTTAAGTTTAGGGTTAGGGTAAGAGTTAGAGTTACATTTACAGTTAAGGTGAGGGTTCTGGGTAAGTGTTACCGTTAAGGTTAGGGTTAGGGCTAGGGTTAGGGTTAGAGTTAAGGTTAAGGGTTAGGGTTAGGTTTAAGTTTATGGTAGGCTTAAAGATAGGGTTGAGGTTAGGTTAGGGTTAGGGTCAGGGTCAGGGTTAGAATTAGAATTAGGTTTAGGGCGAGGATTAGGGTCAGAGTTATTGTAAGGGTTAGGTTTCGGGTTACAGGTGGGCCAAGGTTAAGGTGAGGGTTAGGTTTATGGGGAGGGTTAGGGTTAAAGTCAGGGTGAGTTTTAGGTTAGGGATAGGGCGAAGATTAGGATAGGGTGAGGGTTAGGGTTATGGCTAAGGTTTGGGCTTGTTTTCAGGTTAGTGTTAAGGTTATGTTCAGTGTTAGGGTTACGTTCAGGGGTTGTGTTCAGTTTTAGGGTTAGGGTTAGATTTAAGGTTAGGGTTAAGTTTAGTGTTACGTTTAGGGTTAGGGTCATGGTTGTGTTAGGCTTTGTGGTTGGGGTGAGGGTTAGTTTTAGGGTTAGGGTTGGTTAGGGTTAGGATTACCGTTATGATAAGGCGTTAGGGGTTAGAGGTGTAGTTTAGGGTTAGGGTTTGGGTGAGGGTTCCGGTTAGGCCTTGCGGTTCTGGTCATGGTTAGGTTTGGTTTAGGCTTAGGGTTAGGTGCATGATTCGGTTTCAGGTTAGTGTTAGAGTTAGGGTGAGAGTTAGTGTTAAGGTTTTTGCTAGGCTTTGGTGTTAGGGTTAGGGTTTGTGTTAGGGTTAGGTTTATCATTAGGGCTCAGGGGTTTCAGGTTAATGTTAGGGTTAGGGTTAGGGATAGCATTAGGGTTAGGGTTGTGGGATACGGTTAGGATTTAGGGTGCGGGTTACGGTTAGTTTTGCAGTTAAGGTGAGGGTTTAGGGTAATTGTTACGATTAGGGTTATAGTCAGAGTTAGGGTTTGGTTTAGGATTAGGGTTAGGTGTAGGGTAAGAATTAGGTTTAGGTCCATGTTGAGGGTTAGACTTAGTGTTCTATTTAGGGTCAGGGTTAGGGGTAGGGTTAGGATTAGGTCTAGGGTTAGGATTAGGATTATTTTAGGGTTAGGTTCAGGGCTATTGTAAGTGTTCGGTTTAGGGTTACAGATGGACTAGCGTTATTCTTAGAGTTAGGTTTAAGGTTAGGGTTTGGGTTAGGTCTAGGTTTAGGGTTAAGGTTATGGTTAGTGTTTGGATGAAGTTCAGGATAGGGTGAGGGTTATTTTTATGGTGAGGGCTAGGGTTTGGGTTTGTGTTCAGGTTAGTGTTAAGGATAGGTTTAGGGTTCGGTGAGGGTTAGGCGTTATGTCTAGGGTCAGCGTTAGGTTAGGTTTAGGGTTAGTGTGAAGTTTAGGTTAAGGGTGAGGGTTATGGTAAGGGTTAGGATTATAGACGGTGTTAGACGTTAGGTTTAGGGTGTTAGGGTTAGGTTTATGGTTAGGGTAGATTTAAGTTTAGGTTTAATATTAGGGTTAGGGTTAGATTTGGGTTACTGTTCGTATTAGGGTTAGGGTTAGGGATAAGTTTGGGGATAGCGTCAGGTTTAGGGTTGGGGATACGGTTAAGGATTAGGGTGAGGGTTAGGGTTAGGTTTACAGTTAAGGCGAGGGTTTAGGGTAATTGTTATGGTTAGGGTTAGAGTTAGAGTTAGGCTTAGGGTTAGGGTGAAGCTTCAGTTAATAGTCAGGGTTAGGCTTAAGGTTAGAGTAGGGTTAAGGTTAGTGTTCGGGTTAGGTATAGCGTTAGGGTTTGGGTAGGGGTAAGGTTAGGGTTAAGGCTAGGTTTACGGTAAAGGGTAGGGCTAGCTTAGGGTTAGATTTAGAGTTGGAGTTAGTGCTAGGGTTTAGGATGATGGTTATGGTCAGGTTCAGAGTTGTTGTTAGGGTTAGGGTAGAGTTAAGGTTAGGGTTAATTTAGGGTTAGAGAAAGGGTTAGGTTTAGGTCTGGGTTAGGTGTAGGATGCGGGGTAGGGTTAGGGTTAGGGGTTCATGGGAGGGTTAGTGTTAAGTTTACATTAAGCTGATGTTTTAGGGTGTTACTGTTAGGGCTAGGGTTAGCATTAGGTTTAGGGTCAGGGCTAGAGTTAGGGGATAGTTAAGGGTTAGCTTTACTTTCAGGGTTAGGGTTAGCCTTAGGTTTAGGGTGAAGTTTAGGTTAAGGATGAGGGTTAGGGTTAGGGTTAGGCATTTGGGTTAAGGTTAGGGTTAGGTTTAGGATTAGGCTTAGGGTTAGGGTTAGGTGTTTGGGTTAATGTTAGGGTCAGGTTTAGGGTTCGGCTTAGGGTTAGGGCTACAGCTGGGGTAAAGTTTAATTGAAGGGTGAGGGTTGAGCTTAGGGTTAGCATTAGGGGTTAGGGTTAGAGCTTAGGTTAGGATTAAGTGTAGGGTTAAGGTTAGGTTTAGATTTAGGGTTAGGGTTAGTGTTAGGGTTAAGTCATGTTTAGGTTTAGGGCTAGGTGAAGGTTATAGATAGGGTTAGGTTAAGGGTTGAGGTTAGGTTTAGATGGTAAGATGAGGGTTAGTGCTAGGTTTCCATTGAAGCTGAGTGTGTAGGGTAAGTTTTAGGGTTAGGATTAGGGTTAGAGTTAGGGTTAGGGTCAGGGTTAGTTTTGAGTTTAGAGTTAGGGTTACGTTTATGGTACGGTCAGGGTTAGGGGAGATTTAGTGTTACGTTTAGTTTTAGGGCTAGGGTTACAGAGAAGTTTATGTGAAGCAAGAGGGTTGGGGTTAGGGGTTTGGGTTCAGGTCAGAGTCAGGGTTAGGGTTAGGTTTAGGGTTAGGGTTACGTGTAGTGTTAGTGTTAGTTTTGCTTAGGGTTCGGGTTTGAATGAAGTGAGGGTACGCTTAGCGTTATGCTTTAGGGTGAAATTCTGGTTAAGGGTGAGGGTTCGGCTCAGGGTTAGGGTTAGAGTTAGGGTCAGTGGTTAGGGTTAGGTTTAGGGTTAAGGTTAGTTTTAGGCTAAGGATTAGGATTAGAGTTAGGGTTAAGGGTTACTGTTTCAGTTAGGTTTAGGTTAAGGTTATAATTAGGGTTAAGTTTAGGGTTAGGGTAAGAGTTAGAGTTACATTTACAGTTAAGGTGAGGGTTCTGGGTAAGTGTTACCGTTCAGGTTAGGGTTAGGGCTAGGGTTAGGGTTAGAGTTAAGGTTAAGGGTTAGGGTTAGGTTTAAGTTTATGGTAGGCTTAAAGATAGGGTTGAGGTTAGGTTAGGGTTAGGGTCAGGGTCAGGGTTAGAATTAGAATTAGGTTTAGGGCGAGGATTAGGGTCAGAGTTATTGTAAGGGTTAGGTTTCGGGTTACAGGTGGGCCAAGGTTAAGGTGAGGGTTAGGTTTATGGGGAGGGTTAGGGTTAAAGTCAGGGTGAGTTTTAGGTTAGGGATAGGGTGAAGTTTAAGATAGGGTGAGGGTTAGGGTTATGGCTAAGGTTTGGGCTTGTTTTCAGGTTAGTGTTAAGGTTATGTTCAGGGTTAGGGTTACGTTCAGGGGTTGTGTTCAGTTTTAGGGTTAGGGTTAGATTTAAGGTTAGGGTTAAGTTTAGTGTTACGTTTAGGGTTAGGGTCATGGTTGTGTTAGGCTTTGTGGTTGGGGTGAGGGTTAGTTTTAGGGTTAGGGTTGGTTAGGGTTAGGATTACCGTTATGATAAGGCGTTAGGGGTTAGAGGTGTAGTTTAGGGTTAGGGTTTTTGGTGAGGGTTCCGGTTAGACCTTGCGGTTCTAGTCATGGTTAGGTTTGGTTTAGGCTTAGGGTTAGGTGCATGATTCGGTTTCGGGTTAGTGTTAGAGTTAGGGTGAGAGTTAGTGTTAAGGTTTTTGCTAGGCTTTGGTGTTAGGGTTAGGGTTTGTGTTAGGGTTAAGTTTATCATTAGGGCTCAGGGGTTTCAGGTTAATGTTAGGGTTAGGGTTAGGGATAGCATTAGGGTTAGGGTTGTGGGATACGGTTAGGATTTAGGGTGCGGGTTACGGTTAGTTTTCCAGTTAAGGTGAGGGTTTAGGGTAATTGTTACGATTAGGGTTATAGTCAGAGTTAGGGTTTGGTTTAGGATTAGGGTTAGGTGTAGGGTAAGAATTAGGTTTAGGTCCATGTTGAGGGTTAGACTTAGTGTTCTATTTAGGGTCAGGGTTAGGGGTAGGGTTAGGATTAGGTCTAGGGTTAGGATTAGGATTATTTTAGGGTTAGGTTCAGGGCTATTGTAAGTGTTCGGTTTAGGGTTACAGATGGACTAGCATTATTCTTAGAGTTAGGTTTAAGGTTAGGGTTTGGGTTAGGTCTAGGTTTAGGGTTAAGGTTATGGTTAGTGTTTGGATGAAGTTCAGGATAGGGTGAGGGTTATTTTTATGGTGAGGGCTAGGGTTTGGGTTTGTGTGCAGGTTAGTGTTAAGGATAGGTTTAGGGTTCGGTGAGGGTTAGGCGTTATGTCTAGGGTCAGCGTTAGGTTAGGTTTAGGGTTAGTGTGAAGTTTAGGTTAAGGGTGAGGGTTATGGTAAGGGTTAGGATTATAGACGGTGTTAGACGTTAGGTTTAGGGTGTTAGGGTTAGGTTTATGGTTAGGGTAGATTTAAGTTTAGGTTTAATATTAGGGTTAGGGTTAGATTTGGGTTACTGTTCGTATTAGGGTTAGGGTTAGGGATAAGTTTGGGGATAGCGTCAGGTTTAGGGTTGGGGATACGGTTAAGGATTAGGGTGAGGGTTAGGGTTAGGTTTACAGTTAAGGCGAGGGTTTAGGGTAATTGTTATGGTTAGGGTTAGAGTTAGAGTTAGGCTTAGGGTTAGGGTGAAGCTTCAGTTAATAGTCAGGGTTAGGCTTAAGGTTAGAGTAGGGTTAAGGTTAGTGTTCGGGTTAGGTATAGCGTTAGGGTTTGGGTAGGGGTAAGGTTAGGGTTAAGGCTAGGTTTACGGTAAAAGGTAGGGCTAGCTTAGGGTTAGATTTAGAGTTGGAGTTAGTGCTAGGGTTTAGGATGATGGTTATGGTCAGGTTTAGAGTTGTTGTTAGGGTTAGGGTAGAGTTAAGGTTAGGGTTAATTTAGGGTTAGAGAAAGGGTTAGGTTTAGGTCTGGGTTAGGTGTAGGATGGGGGGTAGGGTTAGGGTTAGGGGTTCATGGGAGGGTTAGTGTTAAGTTTACATTAAGCTGATGTTTTAGGGTGTTACTGTTAGGGCTAGGGTTAGCATTAGGTTTAGGGTCAGGGCTAGAGTTAGGGGATAGTTAAGGGTTAGCTTTACTTTCAGGGTTAGGGTTAGCCTTAGGTTTAGGGTGAAGTTTAGGTTAAGGATGAGGGTTAGGGTTAGGGTTAGGCATTTGGGTTAAGGTTAGGGTTAGGTTTAGGATTAGGCTTAGGGTTAGGGTTAGGTGTTTGGGTTAATGTTAGGGTCAGGTTTAGGGTTCGGCTTAGGGTTAGGGCTACAGCTGGGGTAAAGTTTAATTGAAGGGTGAGGGTTGAGCTTAGGGTTAGCGTTAGGGGTTAGGGTTAGAGCTTAGGTTAGGATTAAGTGTAGGGTTAAGGTTAGGTTTAGATTTAGGGTTAGGGTTAGTGTTAGGGTTAAGTCATGTTTAGGTTTAGGGCTAGGTGAAGGTTATAGATAGGGTTAGGTTAAGGGTTGAGGTTAGGTTTAGATGGTAAGATGAGGGTTAGTGCTAGGTTTCCATTGAAGCTGAGTGTGTAGGGTAAGTTTTAGGGTTAGGATTAGGGTTAGAGTTAGGGATAGGGTTAGGGTCAGGGTTAGTTTTGAGTTTAGAGTTAGGGTTACGTTTATGGTACGGTCAGGGTTAGGGGAGATTTAGTGTTACGTTTAGTTTTAGGGCTAGGGTTACAGAGAAGTTTATGTGAAGCGAGAGGGTTGGGGTTAGGGGTTTGGGTTCAGGTCAGAGTCAGGGTTAGGGTTAGGTTTAGGGTTAGGGTTACGTGTAGTGTTAGTGTTAGTTTTGCTTAGGGTTCGGGTTTGAATGAAGTTAGGGTACGCTTAGCGTTATGCTTTAGGGTGAAATTCTGGTTAAGGGTGAGGGTTCGGCTCAGGGTTAGGGTTAGAGTTAGGGTCAGTGGTTAAGGTTAGGTTTAGGGTTAAGGTTAGTTTTAGGCTAAGGATTAGGATTAGAGTTAGGGTTAAGGGTTACTGTTTCAGTTAGGTTTAGGTTAAGGTTATAATTAGGGTTAAGTTTAGGGTTAGGGTAAGAGTTAGAGTTACATTTACAGTTAAGGTGAGGGTTCTGGGTAAGTGTAACCGCTAAGGTTAGGGTTAGGGCTAGGGTTAGGGTTAGAGTTAAGGTTAAGGGTTAGGGTTAGGTTTAAGTTTATGGTAGGCTTAAAGATAGGGTTGAGGTTAGGTTAGGGTTAGGGTCAGGGTCAGGGTTAGAATTAGAATTAGGTTTAGGGCGAGGATTAGGGTCAGAGTTATTGTAAGGGTTAGGTTTCGGGTTACAGGTGGGCCAAGGTTAAGGTGAGGGTTAGGTTTATGGGGAGGGTTAGGGTTAAAGTCAGGGTGAGTTTTAGGTTAGGGATAGGGTGAAGTTTAAGATAGGGTGAGGGTTAGGGTTATGGCTAAGGTTTGGGCTTGTTTTCAGGTTAGTGTTAAGGTTATGTTCAGGGTTAGGGTTACGTTCAGGGGTTGTGTTCAGTTTTAGGGTTAGGGTTAGATTTAAGGTTAGGGTTAAGTTTAGTGTTACGTTTAGGGTTAGGGTCATGGTTGTGTTAGGCTTTGTGGTTGGGGTGAGGGTTAGTTTTAGGGTTAGGGTTGGTTAGGGTTAGGATTACCGTTATGATAAGGCGTTAGGGGTTAGAGGTGTAGTTTAGGGTTAGGGTTTGGGTGAGGGTTCCGGTTAGGCCTTGCGGTTCTGGTCATGGTTAGGTTTGGTTTAGGCTTAGGGTTAGGTGCATGATTCGGTTTCGGGTTAGTGTTAGAGTTAGGGTGAGAGTTAGTGTTAAGGTTTTTGCTAGGCTTTGGTGTTAGGGTTAGGGTTTGTGTTAGGGTTAGGTTTATCATTAGGGCTCAGGGGTTTCAGGTTAATGTTAGGGTTAGGGTTAGGGATAGCATTAGGGTTAGGGTTGTGGGATACGGTTAGGATTTAGGGTGCGGGTTACGGTTAGTTTTCCAGTTAAGGTGAGGGTTTAGGGTAATTGTTACGATTAGGGTTATAGTCAGAGTTAGGGTTTGGTTTAGGATTAGGGTTAGGTGTAGGGTAAGAATTAGGTTTAGGTCCATGTTGAGGGTTAGACTTAGTGTTCTATTTAGGGTCAGGGTTAGGGGTAGGGTTAGGATTAGGTCTAGGGTTAGGATTAGGATTATTTTAGGGTTAGGTTCAGGGCTATTGTAAGTGTTCGGTTTAGGGTTACAGATGGACTAGCGTTATTCTTAGAGTTAGGTTTAAGGTTAGGGTTTGGGTTAGTTCTAGGTTTAGGGTTAAGGTTATGGTTAGTGTTTGGATGAAGTTCAGGATAGGGTGAGGGTTATTTTTATGGTGAGGGCTAGGGTTTGGGTTTGTGTGCAGGTTAGTGTTAAGGATAGGTTTAGGGTTCGGTGAGGGTTAGGCTTTATGTCTAGGGTCAGCGTTAGGTTAGGTTTAGGGTTAGTGTGAAGTTTAGGTTAAGGGTGAGGGTTATGGTAAGGGTTAGGATTATAGACGGTGTTAGACGTTAGGTTTAGGGTGTTAGGGTTAGGTTTATGGTTAGGGTAGATTTAAGTTTAGGTTTAATATTAGGGTTAGGGTTAGATTTGGGTTACTGTTCGTATTAGGGTTAGGGTTAGGGATAAGTTTGGGGATAGCGTCAGGTTTAGGGTTGGGGATACGGTTAAGGATTAGGGTGAGGGTTAGGGTTAGGTTTACAGTTAAGGCGAGGGTTTAGGGTAATTGTTATGGTTAGGGTTAGAGTTAGAGTTAGGCTTAGGGTTAGGGTGAAGCTTCAGTTAATAGTCAGGGTTAGGCTTAAGGTTAGAGTAGGGTTAAGGTTAGTGTTCGGGTTAGGTATAGCGTTAGGGTTTGGGTAGGGGTAAGGTTAGGGTTAAGGCTAGGTTTACGGTAAAGGGTAGGGCTAGCTTAGGGTTAGATTTAGAGTTGGAGTTAGTGCTAGGGTTTAGGATGATGGTTATGGTCAGGTTCAGAGTTGTTAGGGTTAGGGTAGAGTTAAGGTTAGGGTTGATTTAGGGTTAGAGAAAGGGTTAGGTTTAGGTCTGGGTTAGGTGTAGGATGCGGGGTAGGGTTAGGGTTAGGGGTTCATGGGAGGGTTAGTGTTAAGTTTACATTAAGCTGATGTTTTAGGGTGTTACTGTTAGGGCTAGGGTTAGCATTAGGTTTAGGGTCAGGGCTAGAGTTAGGGGATAGTTAAGGCTTAGCTTTACTTTCAGGGTTAGGGTTAGCCTTAGGTTTAGGGTGAAGTTTAGGTTAAGGATGAGGGTTAGGGTTAGGGTTAGGCATTTGGGTTAAGGTTAGGGTTAGGTTTAGGATTAGGCTTAGGGTTAGGGTTAGGTGTTTGGGTTAATGTTAGGGTCAGGTTTAGGGTTCGGCTTAGGGTTAGGGCTACAGCTGGGGTAAAGTTTAATTGAAGGGTGAGGGTTGAGCTTAGGGTTAGCGTTAGGGGTTAGGGTTAGAGCTTAGGTTAGGATTAAGTGTAGGGTTAAGGTTAGGTTTAGATTTAGGGTTAGGGTTAGTGTTAGGGTTAAGTCATGTTTAGGTTTAGGGCTAGGTGAAGGTTATAGATAGGGTTAGGTTAAGGGTTGAGGTTAGGTTTAGATGGTAAGATGAGGGTTAGTGCTAGGTTTCCATTGAAGCTGAGTGTGTAGGGTAAGTTTTAGGGTTAGGATTAGGGTTAGAGTTAGGGTTAGGGTCAGGGTTAGTTTTGAGTTTAGAGTTAGGGTTACGTTTATGGTACGGTCAGGGTTAGGGGAGATTTAGTGTTACGTTTAGTTTTAGGGCTAGGGTTACAGAGAAGTTTATGTGAAGCGAGAGGGTTGGGGTTAGGGGTTTGGGTTCAGGTCAGAGTCAGGGTTAGGGTTAGGTTTAGGGTTAGGGTTACGTGTAGTGTTAGTGTTAGTTTTGCTTAGGGTTCGGGTTAGAATGAAGTGAGGGTACGCTTAGCGTTATGCTTTAGGGTGAAATTCTGGTTAAGGGTGAGGGTTCGGCTCAGGGTTAGGGTTAGAGTTAGGGTCAGTGGTTAGGGTTAGGTTTAGGGTTAAGGTTAGTTTTAGGCTAAGGATTAGGATTAGAGTTAGGGTTAAGGGTTACTGTTTCAGTTAGGTTTAGGTTAAGGTTATAATTAGGGTTAAGTTTAGGGTTAGGGTAAGAGTTAGAGTTACATTTACAGTTAAGGTGAGGGTTCTGGGTAAGTGTTACCGTTCAGGTTAGGGTTAGGGCTAGGGTTAGGGTTAGAGTTAAGGTTAAGGGTTAGGGTTAGGTTTAAGTTTATGGTAGGCTTAAAGATAGGGTTGAGGTTAGGTTAGGGTTAGGGTCAGGGTCAGGGTTAGAATTAGAATTAGGTTTAGGGCGAGGATTAGGGTCAGAGTTATTGTAAGGGTTAGGTTTCGGGTTACAGGTGGGCCAAGGTTAAGGTGAGGGTTAGGTTTATGGGGAGGGTTAGGGTTAAAGTCAGGGTGAGTTTTAGGTTAGGGATAGGGTGAAGTTTAAGATAGGGTGAGGGTTAGGGTTATGGCTAAGGTTTGGGCTTGTTTTCAGGTTAGTGTTAAGGTTATGTTCAGGGTTAGGGTTACGTTCAGGGGTTGTGTTCAGTTTTAGGGTTAGGGTTAGATTTAAGGTTAGGGTTAAGTTTAGTGTTACGTTTAGGGTTAGGGTCATGGTTGTGTTAGGCTTTGTGGTTGGGGTGAGGGTTAGTTTTAGGGTTAGGGTTGGTTAGGGTTAGGATTACCGTTATGATAAGGCGTTAGGGGTTAGAGGTGTAGTTTAGGGTTAGGGTTTGGGTGAGGGTTCCGGTTAGGCCTTGCGGTTCTGGTCATGGTTAGGTTTGGTTTAGGCTTAGGGTTAGGTGCATGATTCGGTTTCGGGTTAGTGTTAGAGTTAGGGTGAGAGTTAGTGTTAAGGTTTTTGCTAGGCTTTGGTGTTAGGGTTAGGGTTTGTGTTAGGGTTAGGTTTATCATTAGGGCTCAGGGGTTTCAGGTTAATGTTAGGGTTAGGGTTAGGGATAGCATTAGGGTTAGGGTTGTGGGATACGGTTAGGATTTAGGGTGCGGGTTACGGTTAGTTTTCCAGTTAAGGTGAGGGTTTAGGGTAATTGTTACGATTAGGGTTATAGTCAGAGTTAGGGTTTGGTTTAGGATTAGGGTTAGGTGTAGGGTAAGAATTAGGTTTAGGTCCATGTTGAGGGTTAGACTTAGTGTTCTATTTAGGGTCAGGGTTAGGGGTAGGGTTAGGATTAGGTCTAGGGTTAGGATTAGGATTATTTTAGGGTTAGGTTCAGGGCTATTGTAAGTGTTCGGTTTAGGGTTACAGATGGACTAGCGTTATTCTTAGAGTTAGGTTTAAGGTTAGGGTTTGGGTTAGTTCTAGGTTTAGGGTTAAGGTTATGGTTAGTGTTTGGATGAAGTTCAGGATAGGGTGAGGGTTATTTTTATGGTGAGGGCTAGGGTTTGGGTTTGTGTGCAGGTTAGTGTTAAGGATAGGTTTAGGGTTCGGTGAGGGTTAGGCGTTATGTCTAGGGTCAGCGTTAGGTTAGGTTTAGGGTTAGTGTGAAGTTTAGGTTAAGGGTGAGGGTTATGGTAAGGGTTAGGATTATAGACGGTGTTAGACGTTAGGTTTAGGGTGTTAGGGTGAGGTTTATGGTTAGGGTAGATTTAAGTTTAGGTTTAATATTAGGGTTAGGGTTAGATTTGGGTTACTGTTCGTATTAGGGTTAGGGTTAGGGATAAGTTTGGGGATAGCGTTAGGTTTAGGGTTGGGATACGGTTAAGGATTAGGGTGAGGGTTAGGGTTAGGTTTACAGTTAAGGCGAGGGTTTAGGGTCATTGTTATGGTTAGGGTTAGAGTTAGAGTTAGGCTTAGGGTTAGGGTGAAGTTTCAGTTAATAGTCAGGGTTAGGCTTAAGGTTAGAGTAGGGTTAAGGTTAGTGTTCGGGTTAGGTATAACGTTAGGGTTTGGGTAGGGGTAAGGTTAGGGTTAAGGCTAGGTTTACGGTAAAGGGTAGGGCTAGCTTAGGGTTAGATTTAGAGTTGGAGTTAGTGCTAGGGTTTAGGATGATGGTTATGGTCAGGTTCAGAGTTGTTGTTAGGGTTAGGGTAGAGTTAAGGTTAGGGTTAATTTAGGGTTAGAGAAAGGGTTAGGTTTAGGTCTGGGTTAGGTGTAGGATGCGGGGTAGGGTTAGGGTTAGGGGTTCATGGGAGGGTTAGTGTTAAGTTTACATTAAGCTGATGTTTTAGGGTGTTACTGTTAGGGCTAGGGTTAGCATTAGGTTTAGGGTCAGGGCTAGAGTTAGGGGATAGTTAAGGGTTAGCTTTACTTTCAGGGTTAGGGTTAGCCTTAGGTTTAGGGTGAAGTTTAGGTTAAGGATGAGGGTTAGGGTTAGGGTTAGGCATTTGGGTTAAGGTTAGGGTTAGGTTTAGGATTAGGCTTAGGGTTAGGGTTAGGTGTTTGGGTTAATGTTAGGGTCAGGTTTAGGGTTCGGCTTAGGGTTAGGGCTACAGCTGGGGTAAAGTTTAATTGAAGGGTGAGGGTTGAGCTTAGGGTTAGCGTTAGGGGTTAGGGTTAGAGCTTAGGTTAGGATTAAGTGTAGGGTTAAGGTTAGGTTTAGATTTAGGGTTAGGGTTAGTGTTAGGGTTAAGTCATGTTTAGGTTTAGGGCTAGGTGAAGGTTATAGATAGGGTTAGGTTAAGGGTTGAGGTTAGGTTTAGATGGTAAGATGAGGGTTAGTGCTAGGTTTCCATTGAAGCTGAGTGTGTAGGGTAAGTTTTAGGGTTAGGATTAGGGTTAGAGTTAGGGTTAGGGTCAGGGTTAGTTTTGAGTTTAGAGTTAGGGTTACGTTTATGGTACGGTCAGGGTTAGGGGAGATTTAGTGTTACGTTTAGTTTTAGGGCTAGGGTTACAGAGAAGTTTATGTGAAGCGAGAGGGTTGGGGTTAGGGGTTTGGGTTCAGGTCAGAGTCAGGGTTAGGGTTAGGTTTAGGGTTAGGGTTACGTGTAGTGTTAGTGTTAGTTTTGCTTAGGGTTCGGGTTTGAATGAAGTGAGGGTACGCTTAGCGTTATGCTTTAGGGTGAA
Organism: Loxodonta africana; assembly: GCF_030014295.1. Lineage (NCBI taxonomy): Eukaryota > Metazoa > Chordata > Mammalia > Proboscidea > Elephantidae > Loxodonta > Loxodonta africana. Next base: position 92,000 of record NW_026975059.1, read on the forward strand.
ATTCTGGTTAAGGGTGAGGGTTTTTTTCGGCTCAGGGTTAGGGTTAGAGTTAGGGTCAGTGGTTAGGGTTAGGTTTAGGGTTAAGGTTAGTTTTAGGCTAAGGATTAGGATTAGAGTTAGGGTTAAGGGTTACTGTTTCAGTTAGGTTTAGGTTAAGGTTATAATTAGGGTTAAGTTTAGGGTTAGGGTAAGAGTTAGAGTTACATTTACAGTTAAGGTGAGGGTTCTGGGTAAGTGTTACCGTTCAGGTTAGGGTTAGGGCTAGGGTTAGGGTTAGAGTTAAGGTTAAGGGTTAGGGTTAGGTTTAAGTTTATGGTAGGCTTAAAGATAGGGTTAAGGTTAGGTTAGGGTTAGGGTCAGGGTTAGAATTAGAATTAGGTTTAGGGCGAGGATTAGGGTCAGAGTTATTGTAAGGGTTAGGTTTCGGGTTACAGGTGGGCCAAGGTTAAGGTGAGGGTTAGGTTTATGGGGAGGGTTAGGGTTAAAGTCAGGGTGAGTTTTAGGTTAGGGATAGGGTGAAGTTTAAGATAGGGTGAGGGTTAGGGTTATGGCTAAGGTTTGGGCTTGTTTTCAGGTTAGTGTTAAGGTTATGTTCAGGGTTAGGGTTACGTTCAGGGGTTGTGTTCAGTTTTAGGGTTAGGGTTAGATTTAAGGTTAGGGTTAAGTTTAGTGTTACGTTTAGGGTTAGGGTCATGGTTGTGTTAGGCTTTGTGGTTGGGGTGAGGGTTAGTTTTAGGGTTAGGGTTGGTTAGGGTTAGGATTACCGTTATGATAAGGCGTTAGGGGTTAGAGGTGTAGTTTAGGGTTAGGGTTTGGGTGAGGGTTCCGGTTAGGCCTTGCGGTTCTGGTCATGGTTAGGTTTGGTTTAGGCTTAGGGTTAGGTGCATGATTCGGTTTCGGGTTAGTGTTAGAGTTAGGGTGAGAGTTAGTGTTAAGGTTTTTGCTAGGCTTTGGTGTTAGGGTTAGGGTTTGTGTTAGGGTTAGGTTTATCATTAGGGCTCAGGGGTTTCAGGTTAATGTTAGGGTTAGGGTTAGGGATAGCATTAGGGTTAGGGCTGTGGGATACGGTTAGGATTTAGGGTGCGGGTTACGGTTAGTTTTGCAGTTAAGGTGAGGGTTTAGGGTAATTGTTACGATTAGGGTTATAGTCAGAGTTAGGGTTTGGTTTAGGATTAGGGTTAGGTGTAGGGTAAGAATTAGGTTTAGGTCCATGTTGAGGGTTAGACTTAGTGTTCTATTTAGGGTAAGGGTTAGGGGTAGGGTTAGGATTAGGTCTAGGGTTAGGATTAGGATTATTTTAGGGTTAGGTTCAGGGCTATTGTAAGTGTTCGGTTTAGGGTTACAGATGGACTAGCGTTATTCTTAGAGTTAGGTTTAAGGTTAGGGTTTGGGTTAGGTCTAGGTTTAGGGTTAAGGTTATGGTTAGTGTTTGGATGAAGTTCAGGATAGGGTGAGGGTTATTTTTATGGTGAGGGCTAGGGTTTGGGTTTGTGTGCAGGTTAGTGTTAAGGATAGGTTTAGGGTTCGGTGAGGGTTAGGCGTTATGTCTAGGGTCAGCGTTAGGTTAGGTTTAGGGTTAGTGTGAAGTTTAGGTTAAGGGTGAGGGTTATGGTAAGGGTTAGGATTATAGACGGTGTTAGACGTTAGGTTTAGGGTGTTAGGGTTAGGTTTATGGTTAGGGTAGATTTAAGTTTAGGTTTAATATTAGGGTTAGGGTTAGATTTGGGTTACTGTTCGTATTAGGGTTAGGGTTAGGGATAAGTTTGGGGATAGCGTTAGGTTTAGGGTTGGGGATACGGTTAAGGATTAGGGTGAGGGTTAGGGTTAGGTTTACAGTTAAGGCGAGGGTTTAGGGTCATTGTTATGGTTAGGGTTAGAGTTAGAGTTAGGCTTAGGGTTAGGGTGAAGTTTCAGTTAATAGTCAGGGTTAGGCTTAAGGTTAGAGTAGGGTTAAGATTAGTGTTCGGGTTAGGTATAGCGTTAGGGTTTGGGTAGGGGTAAGGTTAGGGTTAAGGCTAGGTTTACGGTAAAGGGTAGGGCTAGCTTAGGGTTAGATTTAGAGTTGGAGTTAGTGCTAGGGTTTAGGATGATGGTTATGGTCAGGTTCAGAGTTGTTGTTAGGGTTAGGGTAGAGTTAAGGTTAGGGTTAATTTAGGGTTAGAGAAAGGGTTAGGTTTAGGTCTGGGTTAGGTGTAGGATGCGGGGTAGGGTTAGGGTTAGGGGTTCATGGGAGGGTTAGTGTTAAGTTTACATTAAGCTGATGTTTTAGGGTGTTACTGTTAGGGCTAGGGTTAGCATTAGGTTTAGGGTCAGGGCTAGAGTTAGGGGATAGTTAAGGCTTAGCTTTACTTTCAGGGTTAGGGTTAGCCTTAGGTTTAGGGTGAAGTTTAGGTTAAGGATGAGGGTTAGGGTTAGGGTTAGGCATTTGGGTTAAGGTTAGGGTTAGGTTTAGGATTAGGCTTAGGGTTAGGGTTAGGTGTTTGGGTTAATGTTAGGGTCAGGTTTAGGGTTCGGCTTAGGGTTAGGGCTACAGCTGGGGTAAAGTTTAATTGAAGGGTGAGGGTTGAGCTTAGGGTTAGCGTTAGGGGTTAGGGTTAGAGCTTAGGTTAGGATTAAGTGTAGGGTTAAGGTTAGGTTTAGATTTAGGGTTAGGGTTAGTGTTAGGGTTAAGTCATGTTTAGGTTTAGGGCTAGGTGAAGGTTATAGATAGGGTTAGGTTAAGGGTTGAGGTTAGGTTTAGATGGTAAGATGAGGGTTAGTGCTAGGTTTCCATTGAAGCTGAGTGTGTAGGGTAAGTTTTAGGGTTAGGATTAGGGTTAGAGTTAGGGTTAGGGTCAGGGTTAGTTTTGAGTTTAGAGTTAGGGTTACGTTTATGGTACGGTCAGGGTTAGGGGAGATTTAGTGTCATGTTTAGGTTGTTTTTTTAGTTTTAGGGTTAGGCTTAGTGTGAAGTTTATTTTAATTATGAGGTTTAAGGTTAGGGGTTAGGGTTAGGTTATGTTTAGTTTTAGGTTTGGGGTTAGTGTTAGCGTTAGGGTTAGTTTTAGTTTTGGTTAGGGTTTGAATGAATTTAAGGTAGGTTTAGCGTTATGGTTAGGGTGAAATTTTGGTTAAGGTTCAGGGTTTGTTTCAGGTTTAGGGTTAGGGTTAGAGTTAGGGTGAGTGTTTAGGTTTAGGTTTAAGGTTAAGTTTAGGTTTAGGCTAATGATTAGGTTTAGAGTTAGGGTTAGGGGTTATTGTTTCGGTAAGGTTTAGGGTAGGGTTCTGTTTAGGGTTAAGTATAGTGTTAGGGTAAGAGTTAGAGTTCCATTTACAGTTGAGTGTTTTGGGTGTTACTGTTAGGGTTAGGGCTAGGGTTACAGTTAGAGTTAGGGTTAGAGGTTAGGGTTAGGTTTAAGTTTATGGTAGCCTTAACGTTAGGTTAAGGTTAGGTTAAGGTTAGGGTCAGGGTTAGGATTAGTTTTAGGGTGAGGGTTAGGGTCAGAGATATTGTAAGGGTTAGGTTTAGGGTTACAAGTGGGCCAAGGTTAAGGTTAGGGTTAGGTTTAGGGTTCAAGTTAGGGTTAGCTTTAGGTTAGGGATAGGATGAAGTTTAAGATAGGGTGAGGGTTAGGGTTATGGCTCAGGTTTGGGTTAGTTTTCGGGTTAGTGTTAAGGTTATGTTTAGGGTTAGGGTTAAGTTTATGGGTTGTGTTTAGTTTTAGGGTTAGGGTTAGATTTTAGGTTAGGGTTAAGTTTAGTGTAAACAGCTAAGGTTACGGTTTGTGTTAGGCATTGTGGTTGGGGTGAGGTTTAGGTTTAGGGTTAGGGTTGTGTATGCTTAGGATTATGGTTATGGTAAGGTGTTAGGGGTTAGAAGTGTAGTTTAGGGTTAGGGGTGGGTGAGGGTTCTGGTAAAGCATTGTGGTTCTGACCATGGTTAGGTTTGGTTTAGGGTTACGGTTAGGTTTATGATTAGGTTTCAGGTTAGTGTTCGAGTTCGAGTTAAGGTTTGGGTTAGGCTTTGGTGCTGGGGTTAGGGTTTGGGTTAGAGTTAGGGTTATTGTTAGGGCTCAGGGATTCAGGTTAGTGTTAGGGTTAGGGTTACGGATAGCATTAGGGTTAGGGTTGGGGATACGGTTAGGGGTTAGGGTGAGGGTTACGGTTACTTTTACAGTTTAGGTGAGGGTTTAGGTTAAGTGTCATCATTGGGGTTAGAGTTAGGGTTATGGTTAGGTGTAGGGCAATATTTAGGTTTAGGTGCCGGTTTAGTGTTAGAGTCAGTGTTCAATTTAGGGTCAAGGTTAGATTTAGGGTTAGGGTTAGGTTTAGGTCTAGGGTTAGGATTAGGTTTAGGGTGAGGTTCAGGGCTATTGTGAGGGTTAGGATTAGGGTTACATTTGGACTAGCATTATGGTTAGAGTTATGTTCAAGGATAGGTTTTGGGTTAGGTTTAGTTTTAGGGTTAGGGTTTGGATGAAGTTTAGGATAGGGTGAGGGTTATTTTTATGGTTTGGGCTAAAGTTTGGTTTTGTGTTCAGCTTAGTGTTAAGGTTAGGTTTAGGGTTCGGTTTTGGGTTAAGGGTTATGTTTAGAGTTTGGGTTACGCTTTGGTTTAGGGTTAGTGTGAAGTTTAGGTTAAGGGTGAGGGTTAGGATAAAGGTTAGGATTAGGTTTATGGTAAGGTGTTAGTGGTTAGAGGTGTAGTTTAGGGTTAGGATTTGGGTGAGGTTTCCGGTTAGGAATTGTGGTTCTGGTCATGGTTGGGTTTGGTTTAGGTTTATGATTAGGTTTCGGGTTAGTGTTAGAGTTAGGGTGAGAGGTAGGGTTAAGGTTTGGATTAGGCTTTGGTGTTAGGGGTTAGGGTTTGTGTTAGAATTAGGGTTATCGTTAGGGCTCAGGGGTTTCAGGTTAGTTTTAGGGTTAAGGTTAGGGATTGCATTAGGCTTAGGTTTGGGGGATACGGTTAGGGGTTAGGGTGAGGGTTACGGTTAGTTTTACAGTTAAAGTGTGGGTTTAGGATAAGTGTTATGATTAGGGTTAGAGTTGGAGTTATTTTTAGGTTTAGGGTTAGGTGTAGGGGAAGATTTAGGTTTAGGTCCAGGTTTAGGGTTAGAGTTAGTGTTCTCTTTAGGGTCAAGGGTGCAGTTAGGGTTAGGTTAGGATTAGGTCTAGGGCTAGGATTAGGTTTAGGGTTAATTTCAGGGCTATTGTAAGGGTTAGGTTTAGGGTTACAGATGGACTAGCGCTATGGTTAGAGGTAGGTTTAAGGTTAGGGTTTGGGTTAGGTTTAGGTTTAAGGTAGTGTTAGAGTTTGGATGAAGTTTAGGTTAGGGTGAGGGTTATTTTTATGGTTAGGGCTAGAGTTTGGGTTTGTGTTCAGGTTAGCTTTAAGGCTAGGGTTCAGGTTAGGGTTAGGGGTTATGTTTAGGGTTAGGGTTTTGTTTTGGTTTAGGGTTAGTGTGAAGTTTAGGTTAAGGGTGAGGGTTAGGATAAGAGTTAGAATTAGGGTTAGGATTATAGTTAGTGTTAGAGGTTAGATTTAGGATGTTAACGTTAGGTTTATGGTTAGGGTTGGGTTAATGTTAGAGTTAGGGTTAGATTAGGTTTAATGTTCGTGTTTGGGTTAGGGATAGGGTGAGGGATAGCATTAGGTTTAGGGTTGGGGATACGGTTAGGGGTTAGGGTGAGGGTTGTGGTTAGGGTGTGGGTTAGGGTTAGGTTTACAGTTAAGGTGAGGGTTTAGGGTAAGTGTTATAGTTAGGGTTCGAGTTCGAGTTTGGGTTAGGTTTAGGGTGCAGTTTCAGTTAATAGTCAGGGTCAGGGTAAGGGTTAGGGTTAAGATTACAGTTAGGGTTAAGTTTAGTGTTAGGGTTAGGGTTAGGGTAGGGGTAAGGTTAGGGTTAAGGCTAGGTTTACGGTAAAGGGTAGGGCTAGGTTAGGGTTAGGTTTAGAGTTAGAGCTAGTACTAGGGTTTAGGGTAAGAGGTAGGGTCAGGTTTAGAGTTTTTGTTAGTTTTAGGGTGGAGTTAAGGTTAAGCTTAGCGTTAGGGTAAGTGTTAGGTTTAGGTCAGGGTTAAGGTTAGGATTAGGGATAGGGTTAGGGTTAGGGAAAGGGTTAGGTGTTCGTGGGAGTGTTAGTGTTAGGTTTACACTTAAGCTGATGTTTTACAGTGTTACGGTTAGGTCAGGGTTGTAGTTAGGGTTAGGATGAGATTTAGGTTTAGGGCTATATTTAGGGGATAGTTTAGGGTTAGGTTTAGTTTTAGGGTTAAGGTTAGGCTTAGGTTTATCTTGAAATTTATGTTAAGGATGAGGGTTAGGGTTAGCGTTAGGGTTAGGTGTTTGGGTTAAGGTTAGGGTTAGGTTTAGGGTTTGGGTTAGGGATAGGTGTTTCGGTTAATGTTAGGGTCAGGTTTAGGGTAAGGGTTAGGGTTCGGTTAGGATCAGGCTTAGGGTTAGGGTTAGAATTAGGGTTAGTGGTTAGGGTTAGGCTTAGGGTTAAGGTTAGGTTTAGGCTAAAGATCAGGATTTGATTTCGAGTTAGGTGTTAGTGTTTCGGTTAGGTTTAGGGTAGGGTTATATTTAGGGTTAGGTTAAGAGTTAGATTTATGTTTACAGTTAAGGTGAGGGTTTTGGGTAAGTGTTACATTTAGGGTTAGGGTTAAGTTTAGGGCTAGCGCTAGGGTTAGGTTTAGATTTCGGGTTACCGGTTAGGGTTAGGTTTAAGTTTATGGTAGGGTATAGTTAGGGTTAGGGTTAAGGTTTGGTTAGGGTTAGGGTCAGGGTTAGGATTAGGATTAGGTTTAGGTTGAGGGTTAGGGTCAGAGTTATTGTAAGGGTTAGGTTTGGGGTTACAGGTGGGCCAAGGTTAAGGTTAGGGTCAGGGTTAAAGTTAGGGTGTGCTTTAGATTAGGGATAGGGTGAAGTTTAAGATAGGGTGAGGGTTAGGGTTATGGCTAAGGTTTGCTTGAGTTTTCAGGTTAGTGTTAAGGTTATGTTTAGGGTTAGAAATAAGTTTACGGGTTGTGTTTACTTTTAGGGTTGGGGTAGATTTTAGGTTAGGGTTAAGTTCAGTGTTTCGGTTAGGGTTAGGTTTACGGTTTGTGTTAGGCATTGCGGTTGGTGTGAGGATTAGGTTTAGGATTAGGGTTGGGTAGGGTTAGGATTATGGTTATGGTAAGGTGTTAGGGATTAGAGGAGTAGTTTTGGGTTAGGGCTTGCGTGAGGGTTCCGGTTAGGCATTGTGGTTCTGGTCATGGTTAGGTTTGGTTTAGGGTTAGGGTTAGTTTTATGATTAGGTTTAGGGTTAGTGTTAGAGTTAGGGTTAGGCTTTGGTGCGAGGGGTTAGGTTTTGGGTTAGGGTTAGGGTTATCGTTAGGGCTTAGGTTTTCAGGTGAGTGTTAGGGTTAGGGTTAGGGATAGCATTAGGGTTAGCTTTTGGGGGTACGGTTACGGGTTAGGTGAGGGTTACAGTTAGTATTGCAGTTAAGGTTAGTTTTTAGGGCAAGTGTTAGGATTAGGGTTAGAGTTAGAGTTAGGGTTAGGGTTAGGTGCAGGGTAAGTTTTAGGTTTAAGTCCTGGTTTAGGGTTAGAGTTAGTGTTCTATTTAGGGTCAAGTTTAGAGTTCGGGTTAGGTTTAGGATTAGGTCTATTGTTGGGCTTAGGATTAGGGTTAGGTTCAGAGCTATTGTAAGGCTTAGGTTTAGGGTTACAGATGGACTAGCTTTACGGTTAGAGTTAGGTTTAAGGTTAGGGTTTGGGCTAGGTTTACATTTACGGTTATGGTTAGGGTTAGGATTTGGTTGAAGTTTAGCATAGGCTGAGGGTTACTTTTAGGGTTTGGGCTAGAGTTTGGGTTTGTGTTCAGGTTAGTGTTATGGTTAGATTTAGGGTCCACTTTAGGGTTAGGGGTTATGTTTAGTGTTAGGGTTAGTTTTAGGTTTAGGGTTAGTGTGAAGTTTAGGTTAAGGGTGAGAGTTAGGGTTAGGGTTAGGATTAGGGTTAGTGTTAGACGTTAGGTTTAGGGTGGTAGTTTTAGGTTTATGGTTAGGGTAGGTTTAAGTTTAGGGTGAATGTTAGGGTTAGTGTTAGATTAGGGTTACTGTTCGTGTTAGGGTTACAGTTAGGGTTAGGGATAGCATTAGGTTTAGGGTTAGGAATATAGTTAGGGGTTAGGGTGAGGGTTGGGGATATGGTGAGGGTTAGGTTTAGGTTTACAGTTAAGGTGAGGGTTTAGGGTAATTGTTATGGTTAGGGTTAGAGTTAGGGTCATGGTGAAGTTTCAGTTAGTAGTGGGGTTCAGGGTTAATGTTAGATTTAGGGTTAAGGTTAGTGTTAGGGTTAGGTTTAGGTTAGGGTTAAGGTAGCGGTCGGGTTAGGGTTAAGACTAGGTTTACGGTAAAGTGTAAGGCTAGGTTAGGGTTAGGTTTAGAGTTAGTGCTAGGGTTTAGGGTTAGGGTTAAGGTCAGGTTTAGAGTTATTGTTAGGTTTACGGTTAAGGTTAGGGTAGAGTTAAGGTTAAGGTTAAGTTTAAGGTTAGGGTAAGAGTTAGGTTTACGTCAGGTTTAGGGTTAGGATGAGGGATAGGGTTAGGGTTAGGGAAAGGGTTAGGGTTAGGGTTTCGTGTGAGGATTAGTGTTATGTTTACATTAAGCTGATGTTTTTGGGTGTTACAGTAAGGTTTAGGGTTAGAGTTAGGTTAGGTTTAGAGTTAGGGCTAGAGTATGGTGATAGTGCTTTAGGCTTAGGTTTAGGGTGGAATTTAGGTTAAGGATGAGGGTTAGGGTTGGGGTAGGTGTTTGGATTAATGTTAGGGTCAGGTTTAGGGTTTTGGTTTAGAGTTCAGGTTAGAGTCAGGGTTAGGGTTAGATTTAGGTTTAGGGTTAGGGTTAGGTTTAGTGTTAGTTTAGCTTAGGGTTAGGGTTTGAATGAAGTTAGGGTAGGTTTAGGGTTATGGTTAGGTTGAAATTTTGGTTAAGTGTGAGGGTTTGGTTTCGGGTTAGGGTTAGAGTTAGGGTTAGTGGTTAAGGTTAGGTTTAGGGTTAAGGTTAGGTTTAGGCTAAGCATTAGGGTTAGAGTTAGGGTTAGTGGTTAGTGTTTCAGTTAGGTTTAGGATAGGGTTATAATTAGGGTTAAGTTTAGGGTTACGGTAAGAGTTAGATTTACGTTTACAGTTAAGGTGAGGGTTTTGCGTAACTGTTACGGTTAGGGTTAGGGCTAGGTTTAGGGTGAGAGTTGGGTTAGGGGTTAGTTTTCGGTTAAGTTTATGGTAGGCTTAAAGTTAGGGTTAAGGTTAGGTTAGGGTTAGGGTCAGGGTTAGGATTAGAATTAGGTTTCGGGAGAGGGTTAGTGTCAGAGTTATTACAAGGGTTAGGTTTAGGGTTACAGATGGGCCAAGGTTAAGGTTAGGGTTAGGTTTAGGGGTAGGATTAGGGTTAAAGTTAGGGTTAGCTTTAGGTTAGGGATAGGGTGAAGTAAAGTAGGGTGAGGGTTAGGGTTATGGCTAAGGTTTGGGTTCGTTTTCAGGTTAGTGTTAAGTTTATGTTTAGGGTTAGGGTTAAGTTTATGGGTTCTGTTTAGTTTTAGGGTTAGGGTTAGATTTTAGGTTAGGGTTAAGTTAAGTGTAACAGTTAGGGTTACGATTTGTGTTAGGCATTGTGGTTGGGGTGAGTGTTAGGTTTATGGTTAGGGTTGGGTAGAGTTAGGATTATGGTTATGGTAAGGTGTTAGGGTTTAGAGGTGTAGTTTAGGGTTAGGGTTTGGGTGAGGGTTTCGGTTAGGCATTGTGGTTCTGGTCATGGTTAAGTTTGGTTCAGTGTTAGGGTTAGGTTTATGATTAGGTTTCGGGTTAGTGTTAGAGTTAGGGTAAGGGATAGTGTTAAGGTTTAGGTTAGGTTTTGGTGTTATGGGTTAGGGTTTGCGTTAGGGTTAGTGTTATCTTTATGGCTTAGGGGTTTCAGGTTAGCGTTGTGGTTACGGCTAGGGTTAGCATTAGGGTTAGGGTTGTGGGCTACGGTTAGGGGTTAGAGTGAAGGTTACGGTTAGTTTTACAGTTAAGGTGAGGGTTTAGGGTAAGTGTTCTGATTAGGGTTAGAGTTCGAGTTAGGGTTAGGTTTAGGGTTAGGGTTAGGTGTAGGGTAATATTTAGGTTTACGTCCAAGTTTAGGGTTAGAGTTAGTGTTGTATTTAGGGTCAGAGCTAGTGTTCTATTTAGGATCAAGTTTAGAGTTAGGGTTAGGTTCAGGATTAGGATTATGTTTAGGGTTAGGGTTAGGTTCAGGGCTATCGTAAGGGTTAGGTTTAGGGTTTCAGATGGACTAGTGTTATGGTTAGAGTTAGGTTTAAGGTAAGGGTTTTGCTTAGGTTTAGGTTAGGGCTAAGGTTAGGGTTAGGGTTTGGATGATGTTTAGGCTAGGGTGAGTGTTATTTTTATGGTTAGGGCTGGAGTTTGGATTTGTGCTCACGTTACTTTTAAGGTCAGGTTTAGGGTTTGGATTAGGGTTAGGGGTTATGTTTAGGGTTAAATTTACGAACAGGGTTAGTATTAGTGTGAAGTTCAGGTTAAGTGGGAGGGTTAGGATAAGGGTTAAGATTAGGGTTAGAATTATAATGTTAGACATTCGGTTTAGGGTGTTAGGTTTAGGTTTATGGTTAGGCTAGTCTTAAGTTTAAGGTTAATGTTAGGGTTAGGATTAGATTGGGGTTACTCTTCGTGTTAGAGTTAGGGTTAGGGATAAGTTTAGGGATAGCATTAGGTTTAGGGTTGGGGACACGGTTAAGGGTTAGGGTGTGTGTTAGTGTTAGGTTTACCATTAAGGAGAGGGTTTAGGTTAATTGTTATGGTTAGGGTTAGAGTTAGAGTTAGGTTTAGGGTTAGGTGCAGGGTAAGTTTTAGGTTTAAGTCCTGGTTTAGGGTTAGAGTTAGTGTTCTATTTAGGGTCAAGTTTAGAGTTCGGGTTAGGTTTAGGATTAGGTCTATTGTTGGGCTTAGGATTAGGGTTAGGTTCAGAGCTATTGTAAGGCTTAGGTTTAGGGTTACAGATGGACTAGCTTTACGGTTAGAGTTAGGTTTAAGGTTAGGGTTTGGGCTAGGTTTACATTTACGGTTATGGTTAGGGTTAGGATTTGGTTGAAGTTTAGCATAGGCTGAGGGTTACTTTTAGGGTTCGGGCTAGAGTTTGGGTTTGTGTTCAGGTTAGTGTTATGGTTAGATTTAGGGTCCACTTTAGGGTTAGGGGTTATGTTTAGTGTTAGGGTTAGTTTTAGGTTTAGGGTTAGTGTGAAGTTTAGGTTAAGGGTGAGAGTTAGGGTTAGGGTTAGGATTAGGGTTAGTGTTAGACGTTAGGTTTAAGGTGGTAGTTTTAGGTTTATGGTTAGGGTAGGTTTAAGTTTAGGGTGAATGTTAGGGTTAGTGTTAGATTAGGGTTACTGTTCGTGTTAGGGTTACAGTTAGGGTTAGGGATAGCATTAGGTTTAGGGTTAGGAATATAGTTAGGGGTTAGGGTGAGGGTTGGGGATATGGTGAGGGTTAGGTTTAGGTTTAGGGTTACGGTAGGGGTAAGGTTACTGTGAAGGCTAGGTTTACAGTAAAGGGTAGTGCTGGGTTAGGGTTAGGGTTACGTTTAGAGTTATTGTTAGGCTTAAGTTTAGGGTTAGGGTAGAGTTAATGTTAGGGTTAATTTTAGGGTTAGGGTAAGGGTTAGGTTTAGTTCAGGGTTAGGGCTAGGATTAGGGATAGGGTTAGGATTGGGGGATGGGTTAGGGATTCGTGTGAGGGTTAGTGTCAGGTTTACAGTTAAGCTGATGTTTTAGGGTGTTACAGTTAGGGTTAGGGTTAGAGTTAGGGTTAGGATTAGGTTTATGCTTAGGATTAGCGTTAGGGTTAGGGTCAGGGTTAGGTGGAGATTTAGTGTCATGTTTAGGTTGTTTTTTTAGTTTTAGGGTTAGGCTTAGTGTGAAGTTTATTTTAATTATGAGGTTTAGGGTTAGGGGTTAGGGTTAGGTTATGTTTAGTTTCAGGTTTGGGGTTAGTGTTAACGTTAGGGTTAGTTTTAGTTTTGGTTAGGGTTTGAATGAATTTAAGGTAGGTTTAGCGTTATGGTTAGGGTGAAATTTTGGTTGAGGGTGAGGGTTTGTTTTAGGTTTAGGGTTAGGGTTAGAGTTCGGGTGAGTGTTTAGGATTAGGTTTAAGGTTAAGTTTAGGTTTAGGCTAATGATTAGGTTTAGAGTTAGGGTTAGGGGTTATTGTTTCGGTAAGGTTTAGGGTAGGGTTCTGTTTAGGGTTAAGTATAGTGTTAGGGTAAGAGTTAGAGTTCCATTTACAGTTGAGTGTTTTGGGTGTTACTGTTAGGGTTAGGGCTAGGGTTACAGTTAGAGTTAGGGTTAGAGGTTAGGGTTAGGTGTAAGTTTATGGTAGCCTTAATGTTAGGTTAAGGTTGGGTTAGGGTTAGGGTCAGGGTTAGGATTAGGTTTAGGGTCAGGGTTAGGGTCAGAGATATTGTAAGGGTTAGGTTTAGGGTTACAAGTGGGCCATGGTTAAGGTTAGGGTTAGGTTTAGGGTTAAAGTTAGGGTTAGCTTTAGGTTAGGGATAGGATGAAGTTTAAGATAGGGTGAGGGTTAGGGTTATGGCTAATTTTTGGGTTAGTTTTCAGGTTAGTGTTAAGGTTATGTTTAGGGTTAGGGTTAAGTTTATGGGTTGTGTTTAGTTTTAGGGTTAGGCTTAGATTTTAGGTTAGGGTTAAGTTTAGTGTAACAGTTAAGGTTACGGTTTGTGTTAGGCATTGTGGTTGGGGTGAGGTTTAGGTTTAGGGTTAGGGTTGTGTATGCTTAGGATTATGGTTATGGTAAGGTGTTAGGGGTTAGAAGTGTAGTTTAGGGTTAGGGGTGGGTGAGGGTTCTGGTAAAGCATTGTGGTTCTGACCATGGTTAGGTTTGGTTTAGGGTTACGGTTAGGTTTATGATTAGGTTTCAGGTTAGTGTTCGAGTTAGAGTTAAGGTTTGGGTTAGGCTTTGGTGTTAGGGGTTAGGGTTTGGGTTAGGGTTAGGGTTATTGTTAGGGCTCAGGGATTCAGGTTAGTGTTAGGGTTAGGGTTACGCATAGCATTAGGGTTAGGGTTGGGGATACGGTTAGGGGTTAGGGTGAGGGTTACGGTTACTTTTACGGTTTAGGTGAGGGTTTAGGTTAAGTGTCATCATTAGGGTTAGAGTTAGGGTTATGGTTAGGTGTAGGGCAATATTTAGGTTTAGGTGCCGGTTTAGTGTTAGAGTCAGTGTTCAATTTAGAGTCAAGGTTAGATTTAGGGTTAGGGTTAGGTTTAGGTCTAGGGTTAGGATTAGGTTTAGGTTTAGGGCTAGGTTCAGGGCTATTGTAAGTGTTACGTTTAGGGTTACATTTGGACTAGCATTATGGTTAGAGTTATGTTCAAGGATAGGGTTTGGGTTAGGTTTAGGTTTAGGGTTAGGGTTTGGATGAAGTTTAGGATAGGGTGAGGGTTATTTTTATGGTTTGGGCTAAAGTTTGGTTTTGTGTTCAGCTTAGTGTTAAGGTTAGGTTTAGGGTTCGGTTTTGGGTTAGGGGTTATGTTTAGGGTTTGGGTTACGCTTTGGTTTAGGGTTAGTGTGAAGTTTAGGTTAAGGGTGAGGGTTAGGATAAAGGTTAGGATTAGGTTTATGGTAAGGTGTTAGTGGTTAGAGGTGTAGTTTAGGGTTAGGGTTTGGGTGAGGGTTCCGGTTAGGAATTGTGGTTCTGGTCATGGTTGGGTTTGGTTTAGGTTTATGATTAGGTTTCGGGTTAGTGTTAGAGTTAGGGTGAGAGGTAGGGTTAAGGTTTGGATTAGGCTTTGGTGTTAGGGGTTAGGGTTTGTGTTAGAATTAGGGTTATCGTTAGGGCTCAGGGGTTTCAGGTTAGTTTTAGGGTTAAGGTTAGGGATTGCATTAGGCTTAGGTTTGGGGGATACGGTTAGGGGTTAGGGTGAGGGTTACGGTTAGTTTTACAGTTAAAGTGTGGGTTTAGGATAAGTGTTATGATTAGGGTTAGAGTTGGAGTTATTTTTAGGTTTAGGGTTAGGTGTAGGGGAAGATTTAGGTTTAGGTCCAGGTTTAGGGTTAGAGTTAGTGTTCTCTTTAGGGTCAAGGGTGCAGTTAGGGTTAGGTTAGGATTAGGTCTAGGGCTAGGATTAGGTTTAGGGTTAATTTCAGGGCTATTGTAAGGGTTAGGTTTAGGGTTACAGATGGACTAGCGCTATGGTTAGAGGTAGGTTTAAGGTTAGGGTTTGGGTTAGGTTTAGGTTTAAGGTAGTGTTAGAGTTTGGATGAAGTTTAGGTTAGGGTGAGGGTTATTTTTATGGTTAGGGCTAGAGTTTGGGTTTGTGTTCAGGTTAGCTTTAAGGCTAGGGTTCAGGTTAGGGTTAGGGGTTATGTTTAGGGTTAGGGTTTTGTTTTGGTTTAGGGTTAGTGTGAAGTTTAGGTTAAGGGTGAGGGTTAGGATAAAAGTTAGAATTAGGGTTAGGATTATAGTTAGTGTTAGAGGTTAGATTTAGGATGCTAACGTTAGGTTTATGGTTAGGGTTGGGTTAATGTTAGAGTTAGGGTTAGATTAGGTTTAATGTTCGTGTTTGGGTTAGGGATAGGGTTAGGGATAGCATTAGGTTTAGGGTTGGGGATACGGTTAGGGGTTAGGGTGAGGGTTGTGGTTAGGGTGTGGGTTAGGGTTAGGTTTACAGTTAAGGTGAGGGTTTAGGGTAAGTGTTATAGTTAGGGTTCGAGTTCGAGTTTGGGTTAGGTTTAGGGTGCAGTTTCAGTTAATAGTCAGGGTCAGGGTAAGGGTTAGGGTTAAGATTACAGTTAGGGTTAAGTTTAGTGTTAGGGTTAGGGTTAGGGTAGGGGTAAGGTTAGGGTTAAGGCTAGGTTTACGGTAAAGGGTAGGGCTAGGTTAGGGTTAGGTTTAGAGTTAGAGCTAGTACTAGGGTTTAGGGTAAGAGGTAGGGTCAGGTTTAGAGTTTTTGTTAGTTTTAGGGTGGAGTTAAGGTTAAGCTTAGCGTTAGGGTAAGTGTTAGGTTTAGGTCAGGGTTAAGGTTAGGATTAGGGATAGGGTTAGGGTTAGGGAAAGGGTTAGGTGTTCGTGGGAGGGTTAGTGTTAGGTTTACACTTAAGCTGATGTTTTACAGTGTTACGGTTAGGTCAGGGTTGTAGTTAGGGTTAGGATGAGGTTTAGGTTTAGGGCTATATTTAGGCGATAGTTTAGGGTTAGGTTTAGTTTTAGGGTTAAGGTTAGGCTTAGGTTTATCTTGAAATTTATGTTAAGGATGAGGGTTAGGGTTAGCGTTAGGGTTAGGTGTTTGGGTTAAGGTTAGGGTTAGGTTTAGGGTTTGGGTTAGGGTTAGGTGTTTCGGTTAATGTTAGGGTCAGTTTTAGGGTAAGGGTTAGGGTTGGGTTTAGGATCAGGCTTAGGGTTAGGGTTAGAATTAGGGTTAGTGGTTAGGGTTAGGCTTAGCGTTAAGGTTAGGTTTAGGCTAAAGATCAGGATTTGATTTCGAGTTAGGTGTTAGTGTTTCGGTTAGGTTTAGGGTAGGGTTATATTTAGGGTTAGGTTAAGAGTTAGACTTATGTTTACAGTTAAGGTGAGGGTTTTGGGTAAGTGTTACATTTAGGGTTAGGGTTAGGTTTAGGGCTAGGGCTAGGGTTAGGTTTAGATTTTGGGTTACCGGTTAGGGTTAGGTTTAAGTTTATGGTAGGGTAAAGTTAGGGTTAAGGTTTGGTTAGGGTTAGGGTCAGGGTTAGGATTAGGATTAGGTTTAGGGTGAGGGTTAGGGTCAGAGTTATTGTAAGGGTTAGGTTTGGGGTTACAGGTGGGCCAAGGTTAAGGTTAGGGTCAGGGATAAAGTTAGAGTGTGCTTTAGATTAGGGATAGGGTGAAGTTTAAGATAGGGTGAGGGTTAGGGTTATGGCTAAGGTTTGCTTGAGTTTTCAGGTTAGTGTTAAGGTTATGTTTAGGGTTAGGAATAAGTTTATGGGTTCTGTTTACTTTTAGGGTTGGGGTAGATTTTAGGTTAGGGTTAAGTTCAGTGTTACGGTTAGGGTTAGGTTTACGGTTTGTGTTAGGCATTGTGGTTGGTGTGAGGATTAGGTTTAGGATTAGGGTTGGGTAGGGTTAGGATTCTGGTTATGGTAAGGTGTTAGGGATTAGAGGAGTAGTTTTGGGTTAGGGCTTGGGTGAGGCTTCCGGTTAGGCATTGTGGTTCTGGTCATGGTTAGGTTTGGTTTAGGGTTAGGGTTAGTTTTATGATTAGTTTTAGGGTTAGTGTTAGAGTTAGGGTTAGGCTTTGGTGCGAGGGGTTAGGTTTTGGGTTAGGGTTAGGGTTATCGTTAGGGCTTAGGTTTTCAGGTGAGTGTTAGGGTTAGGGTTAGGGATAGCATTAGGGTTAGCTTTTGGGGGTACGGTTAGGGGTTAGGTGAGGGTTACAGTTAGTATTGCAGTTAAGGTTAGTTTTTAGGGCAAGTGTTAGGATTAGGGTTAGAGTTAGAGTTAGGGTTAGGTGCAGGGTAAGTTTTAGGTTTAAGTCCTGGTTTAGGGTTAGAGTTAGTGTTCTATTTAGGGTCAAGTTTAGAGTTCGGGTTAGGTTTAGGATTAGGTCTATTGTTGGGCTTAGGATTAGGGTTAGGTTCAGAGCTATTGTAAGGCTTAGGTTTAGGGTTACAGATGGACTAGCTTTACGGTTAGAGTTAGGTTTAAGGTTAGGGTTTGGGCTAGGTTTACGTTTACGGTTATGGTTAGGGTTAGGATTTGGTTGAAGTTTAGCATAGGCTGAGGGTTACTTTTAGGGTTCGGGCTAGAGTTTGGGTTTGTGTTCAGGTTAGTGTTATGGTTAGATTTAGGGTCCAGTTTAGGGTTAGGGGTTATGTTTAGTGTTAGGGTTAGTTTTAGGTTTAGGGTTAGTGTGAAGTTTAGGTTAAGGGTGAGAGTTAGGGTTAGGGTTAGGATTAGGGTTAGTGTTAGACGTTAGGTTTAGGGTGGTAGTTTTAGGTTTATGGTTAGGGTAGGTTTAAGTTTAGGGTGAATGTTAGGGTTAGTGTTAGATTAGGGTTACTGTTCGTGTTAGGGTTACAGTTAGGGTTAGGGATAGCATTAGGTTTAGGGTTAGGAATATAGTTAGGGGTTAGGGTGAGGGTTGGGGATATGGTGAGGGTTAGGTTTAGGTTTACAGTTAAGGTGAGGGTTTAGGGTAATTGTTATGGTTAGGGTTAGAGTTAGGGTCATGGTGAAGATTCAGTTAATAGTGGGGTTCAGGGTTAATGTTAGATTTAGGGTTAAGGTTAGTGTTAGGGTTAGGTTTAGGTTAGGGTTAAGGTAGCGGTCAGGTTAGGGTTAAGACTAGGTTTACGGTAAAGTGTAAGGCTAGGTTAGGATTAGGTTTAGAGTTAGTGCTAGGGTTTAGGGTTAGGGTTAAGGTAAGGTTTGGAGTTATTGTTAGGTTTACGGTTAAGGTTAGGGTAGAGTTAAGGTTAAGGTTAAGTTTAAGGTTAGGGTAAGAGTTAGGTTAACGTCAGGTTTAGGGTTAGGATGAGGGATAGGGTTAGGGAAAGGGTTAGGGTTTCGTGTGAGGATTAGTGTTATGTTTATATTAAGCTGATGTTTTTGGGTGTTACAGTAAGGTTTAGGGTTAGAGTTAGGTTAGGTTTAGAGTTAGGGCTAGAGTATGGTGATAGTGCTTTAGGCTTAGGTTTAGGGTGGAATTTAGGTTAAGGATGAGGGTTAGGGTTGGGGTAGGTGTTTGGATTAATGTTAGGGTCAGGTTTAGGGTTTTGGTTTAGAGTTCAGGTTAGAGTCAGGGTTAGGGTTAGATTTAGGTTTAGGGTTAGGGTTAGGTTTAGTGTTAGTTTAGCTTAGGGTTAGGGTTTGAATGAAGTTAGGGTAGGTTTAGGGTTATGGTTAGGTTGAAATTTTGGTTAAGTGTGAGGGTTTGGTTTCGGGTTAGGGTTAGAGTTAGGGTTAGTGGTTAAGGATAGGTTTAGGGTTAAGTTTAGGTTTAGGCTAAGCATTAGGGTTAGAGTTAGGGTTAGTGGTTAGTGTTTCAGTTAGGTTTAGGATAGGGTTATAATTAGGATTAAGTTTAGGGTTACGGTAGAGTTAGATTTACCTTTACAGTTAAGGTGAGGGTTTAGGGTAAGTGTTATAGTTAGGGTTCCAGTTAGAGTTTGGGTTAGGTTTAGGGTGAAGTTTCAGTTAATAGTCAGGGTCAGGGTAAGCGTTAGGGTTAAGATTACAGTTAGGGCTAAGTTTAGTGTTAGGGTTAGGGTTAGGGGAGGGGTAAGGTTAGGGTTAAGGCGAGGTTTACGGTAAAGGGTAGGGCTAGGTTAGGGTTAGGTTTAGAGTTAGAGCTAGTACTAGGGTTTAGGGTAAGAGGTAGGGTCAGGTTTAGAGTTTTTGTTAGTTTTAGGGTGGAGTTAAGGTTAAGCTTAGCGTTAGGGTAAGTGTTAGGTTTAGGTCAGGGTTAAGGTTAGGATTAGGGATAGGGTTAGGGTTAGGGAAAGGGTTAGGTGTTCGTGGGAGGGTTAGTGTTAGGTTTACACTTAAGCTGATGTTTTGCAGTGTCACGGTTAGGTCAGGGTTGTAGTTAGGGTTAGGATGAGGTTTAGGTTTAGGGCTATATTTAGGGGATAGTTTAGGGTTAGGTTTAGATTTAGGGTTAAGGTTAGGCTTAGGTTTATCTTGAAATTTATGTTAAGGATGAGGGTTAGGGTTAGCGTTAGGGTTAGGTGTTTGGGTTAAGGTTAGGGTTAGGTTTAGGGTTTGGGTTAGGGTTAGGTGTTTCGGTTAATGTTAGGGTCAGGTTTAGGGTAAGGGTTAGGGTTCGGTTTAGGATCAGGCTTAGGGTTCGGGTTAGAATTAGGGTTAGTGGTTAGGGTTAGGCTTAGGGTTAAGGTTAGGTTTAGGCTAAAGATCAGGATTTGATTCCGAGTTAGGTGTTAGTGTTTCGGTTAGGTTTAGGGTAGGGTTATATTTAGGGTTAGGTTAAGAGTTAGATTTATGTTTACAGTTAAGGTGAGGGTTTTGGGTAAGTGTTACATTTAGGGTTAGGGTTAGGTTTAGGGCTAGGGCTAGGGTTAGGCTTAGATTTCGGGTTACCGGTTAGGGTTAGGTTTAAGTTTATGGTAGGGTAAAGTTAGGGTTAAGGTTTGGTTAGGGTTAGGGTCAGGGTTAGGATTAGGATTAGGTTTAGGGTGAGGGTTAGGGTCAGAGTTATTGTAAGGGTTAGGTTTGGGGTTACAGGTGGGCCAAGGTTAAGGTTAGGGTCAGGGTTAAAGTTAGGGTGTGCTTTAGATTAGGGATAGGGTGAAGTTTAAGATAGGGTGAGGGTTAGGGTTATGGCTAAGGTTTGCTTGAGTTTTCAGGTTAGTGTTAAGGTTATGTTTAGGGTTAGGAATAAGTTTATGGGTTCTGTTTACTTTTAGGGTTAGGGGTAGATTTTAGGTTAGGGTTAAGTTCAGTGTTACGGTTAGGGTTAGGTTTACGGTTTGTGTTAGGCATTGTGGTTGGTGTGAGGATTAGGTTTAGGATTAGGGTTGGGTAGGGTTAGGATTCTGGTTATGGTAAGGTGTTAGGGATTAGAGGAGTAGTTTTGGGTTAGGGCTTGGGTGAGGCTTCCGGTTAGGCATTGTGGTTCTGGTCATGGTTAGGTTTGGTTTAGGGTTAGGGTTAGTTTTATGATTAGGTTTAGGGTTAGTGTTAGAGTTAGGGTTAGGCTTTGGTGCGAGGGGTTAGGTTTTGGGTTAGGGTTAGGGTTATCGTTAGGGCTTAGGTTTTCAGGTGAGTGTTAGGGTTAGGGTTAGGGATAGCATTAGGGTTAGCTTTTGGGGGTACGGTTAGGGGTTAGGTGAGGGTTACAGTTAGTATTGCAGTTAAGGTTAGTTTTTAGGGCAAGTGTTAGGATTAGGGTTAGAGTTAGAGTTAGGGTTAGGTGCAGGGTAAGTTTTAGGTTTAAGTCCTGGTTTAGGGTTAGAGTTAGTGTTCTATTTAGGGTCAAGTTTAGAGTTCGGGTTAGGTTTAGGATTAGGTCTATTGTTGGGCTTAGGATTAGGGTTAGGTTCAGAGCTATTGTAAGGCTTAGGTTTAGGGTTACAGATGGACTAGCTTTACGGTTAGAGTTAGGTTTAAGGTTAGGGTTTGGGCTAGGTTTACGTTTACGGTTATGGTTAGGGTTAGGATTTGGTTGAAGTTTAGCATAGGCTGAGGGTTACTTTTAGGGTTCGGGCTAGAGTTTGGGTTTGTGTTCAGGTTAGTGTTATGGTTAGATTTAGGGTCCAGTTTAGGGTTAGGGGTTATGTTTAGTGTTAGGGTTAGTTTTAGGTTTAGGGTTAGTGTGAAGTTTAGGTTAAGGGTGAGAGTTAGGGTTAGGGTTAGGATTAGGGTTAGTGTTAGACGTTAGGTTTAGGGTGGTAGTTTTAGGTTTATGGTTAGGGTAGGTTTAAGTTTAGGGTGAATGTTAGGGTTAGTGTTAGATTAGGGTTACTGTTCGTGTTAGGGTTACAGTTAGGGTTAGGGATAGCATTAGGTTTAGGGTTAGGAATATAGTTAGGGGTTAGGGTGAGGGTTGGGGATATGGTGAGGGTTAGGTTTAGGTTTACAGTTAAGGTGAGGGTTTAGGGTAATTGTTATGGTTAGGGTTAGAGTTAGGGTCATGGTGAAGATTCAGTTAATAGTGGGGTTCAGGGTTAATGTTAGATTTAGGGTTAAGGTTAGTGTTAGGGTTAGGTTTAGGTTAGGGTTAAGGTAGCGGTCAGGTTAGGGTTAAGACTAGGTTTACGGTAAAGTGTAAGGCTAGGTTAGGATTAGGTTTAGAGTTAGTGCTAGGGTTTAGGGTTAGGGTTAAGGTAAGGTTTGGAGTTATTGTTAGGTTTACGGTTAAGGTTAGGGTAGAGTTAAGGTTAAGGTTAAGTTTAAGGTTAGGGTAAGAGTTAGGTTAACGTCAGGTTTAGGGTTAGGATGAGGGATAGGGTTAGGGAAAGGGTTAGGGTTTCGTGTGAGGATTAGTGTTATGTTTATATTAAGCTGATGTTTTTGGGTGTTACAATAAGGTTTAGGGTTAGAGTTAGGTTAGGTTTAGAGTTAGGGCTAGAGTATGGTGATAGTGCTTTAGGCTTAGGTTTAGGGTGGAATTTAGGTTAAGGATGAGGGTTAGGGTTGGGGTAGGTGTTTGGATTAATGTTAGGGTCAGGTTTAGGGTTTTGGTTTAGAGTTCAGGTTAGAGTCAGGGTTAGGGTTAGATTTAGGTTTAGGGTTAGGGTTAGGTTTAGTGTTAGTTTAGCTTAGGGTTAGGGTTTGAATGAAGTTAGGGTAGGTTTAGGGTTATGGTTAGGTTGAAATTTTGGTTAAGTGTGAGGGTTTGGTTTCAGGTTAGGGTTAGAGTTAGGGTTAGTGGTTAAGGATAGGTTTAGGGTTAAGGTTAGGTTTAGGCTAAGCATTAGGGTTAGAGTTAGGGTTAGTGGTTAGTGTTTCAGTTAGGTTTAGGATAGGGTTATAATTAGGGTTAAGTTTAGGGTTACGGTAAGAGTTAGATTTACGTTTACAGTTAAGGTGAGGGTTTAGGGTAAGTGTTATAGTTAGGGTTCCAGTTAGAGTTTGGGTTAGGTTTAGGGTGAAGTTTCAGTTAATAGTCAGGGTCAGGGTAAGCGTTAGGGTTAAGATTACAGTTAGGGCTAAGTTTAGTGTTAGGGTTAGGGTTAGGGGAGGGGTAAGGTTAGGGTTAAGGCGAGGTTTACGGTAAAGGGTAGGGCTAGGTTAGGGTTAGGTTTAGAGTTAGAGCTAGTACTAGGGTTTAGGGTAAGAGGTAGGGTCAGGTTTAGAGTTTTTGTTAGTTTTAGGGTGGAGTTAAGGTTAAGCTTAGCGTTAGGGTAAGTGTTAGGTTTAGGTCAGGGTTAAGGTTAGGATTAGGGATAGGGTTAGGGTTAGGGAAAGGGTTAGGTGTTCGTGGGAGGGTTAGTGTTAGGTTTACACTTAAGCTGATGTTTTGCAGTGTCACGGTTAGGTCAGGGTTGTAGTTAGGGTTAGGATGAGGTTTAGGTTTAGGGCTATATTTAGGGGATAGTTTAGGGTTAGGTTTAGATTTAGGGTTAAGGTTAGGCTTAGGTTTATCTTGAAATTTATGTTAAGGATGAGGGTTAGGGTTAGCGTTAGGGTTAGGTGTTTGGGTTAAGGTTAGGGTTAGGTTTAGGGTTTGGGTTAGGGTTAGGTGTTTCGGTTAATGTTAGGGTCAGGTTTAGGGTAAGGGTTAGGGTTCGGTTTAGGATCAGGCTTAGGGTTCGGGTTAGAATTAGGGTTAGTGGTTAGGGTTAGGCTTAGGGTTAAGGTTAGGTTTAGGCTAAAGATCAGGATTTGATTCCGAGTTAGGTGTTAGTGTTTCGGTTAGGTTTAGGGTAGGGTTATATTTAGGGTTAGGTTAAGAGTTAGATTTATGTTTACAGTTAAGGTGAGGGTTTTGGGTAAGTGTTACATTTAGGGTTAGGGTTAGGGTTAGGTTTAGGGCTAGGGCTAGGGTTAGGTTTAGATTTCGGGTTACCGGTTAAGGTTAGGTTTAAGTTTATGGTAGGGTAAAGTTAGGGTTAAGGTTTGGTTAGGGTTAGGGTCAGGGTTAGGATTAGGATTAGGTTTAGGGTGAGGGTTAGGGTCAGAGTTATTATCAGGGTTGGGTTTGGGGTTACAGGTGGGTCAAGGTCAAGGTTAGGGTCAGGGTTAAAGTTAGGGTGTGCTTTAGATTAGGGATAGGGTGAAGTTTAAGATAGGTTGAGGGTTAGGGTTATGGCTAAGGTTTGCTTGAGTTTTCAGGTTAGTGTTAAGGTTATGTTTAGGGTTAGGAATAAGTTTATGGGTTCTGTTTACTTTTAGGGTTGGGGTAGATTTTAGGTTAGGGTTAAGTTCAGTGTTACGGTTAGGGTTAGGTTTACGGTTTGTGTTAGGCATTGTGGTTGGTGTGAGGATTAGGTTTAGGATTAGGGTTGGGTAGGGTTAGGATTCTGGTTATGGTAAGGTGTTAGGGATTAGAGGAGTAGTTTTGGGTGAGGGCTTGCGTGAGGGTTCCGGTTAGGCATTGTGGTTCTGGTCATGGTTAGGTTTGGTTTAGGGTTAGGGTTAGTTTTATGATTAGGTTTAGGGTTAGTGTTAGAGTTAGGGTTAGGCTTTGGTGCGAGGGGTTAGGTTTTGGGTTAGGGTTAGGGTTATCGTTAGGGCTTAGGTTTTCAGGTGAGTGTTAGGGTTAGGGTTAGGGATAGCATTAGGGTTAGCTTTTGGGGGTACGGTTAGGGGTTAGGTGAGGGTTACAGTTAGTATTGCAGTTAAGGTTAGGTTTTAGGGCAAGTGTTAGGATTAGGGTTAGAGTTAGAGTTAGGGTTAGGTGCAGGGTAAGTTTTAGGTTTAAGTCCTGGTTTAGGGTTAGAGTTAGTGTTCTATTTAGGGTCAAGTTTAGAGTTCGGGTTAGGTTTAGGATTAGGTCTATTGTTGGGCTTAGGATTAGGGTTAGGTTCAGAGCTATTGTAAGGCTTAGGTTTAGGGTTACAGATGGACTAGCTTTACGGTTAGAGTTAGGTTTAAGGTTAGGGTTTGGGCTAGGTTTACGTTTACGGTTATGGTTAGGGTTAGGATTTGGTTGAAGTTTAGCATAGGCTGAGGGTTACTTTTAGGGTTCGGGCTAGAGTTTGGGTTTGTGTTCAGGTTAGTGTTATGGTTAGATTTAGGGTCCAGTTTAGGGTTAGGGGTTATGTTTAGTGTTAGGGTTAGTTTTAGGTTTAGGGTTAGTGTGAAGTTTAGGTTAAGGGTGAGAGTTAGGGTTAGGGTTAGGATTAGGGTTAGTGTTAGACGTTAGGTTTAGGGTGGTAGTTTTAGGTTTATGGTTAGGGTAGGTTTAAGTTTAGGGTGAATGTTAGGGTTAGTGTTAGATTAGGGTTACTGTTCGTGTTAGGGTTACAGTTAGGGTTAGGGATAGCATTAGGTTTAGGGTTAGGAATATAGTTAGGGGTTAGGGTGAGGGTTGAGGGATAGCATTAGGTTTAGAGTTAGGAATATAGTTAGGGGTTAGGGTGAGGGTTGGGGATATGGTGAGGGTTAGGTTTAGGTTTACAGTTAAGGTGAGGGTTTAGGGTAATTGTTATGGTTAGGGTTAGAATTAGGGTCATGGTGAAGATTCAGTTAATAGTGGGGTTCAGGGTTAATGTCAGATTTAGGGTTAAGGTTAGTGTTAGGGTTAGGTTTAGGTTAGGGTTAAGGTAGCGGTCAGGTTAGGGTTAAGACTAGGTTTACGGTAAAGTGTAAGGCTAGGTTAGGATTAGGTTTAGAGTTAGTGCTAGGGTTTAGGGTTAGGGTTAAGGTCAGGTTTAGAGTTATTGTTAGGTTTACGGTTAAGGTTAGGGTAGAGTTAAGGTTAAGGTCAAGTTTAAGGTTAGGGTAAGAGTTAGGTTTACGTCAGGTTTAGGGTTAGGATGAGGGATAGGGTTAGGGAAAGGGTTAGGGTTTCGTGTGAGGATTAGTGTTATGTTTACATTAAGCTGATGTTTTTGGGTGTTACAGTAAGGTTTAGGGTTAGAGTTAGGTTAGGTTTAGAGTTAGGGCTAGAGTATGGTGATAGTGCTTTAGGCTTAGGTTTAGGGTGGAATTTAGGTTAAGGATGAGGGTTAGGGTTGGGGTAGGTGTTTGGATTAATGTTAGGGTCAGGTTTAGGGTTTTGGTTTAGAGTTCAGGTTAGATTCAGGGTTAGGGTTAGATTTAGGTTTAGGGTTAGGGTTAGGTTTAGTGTTAGTTTAGCTTAGGGTTAGGGTTTGAATGAAGTTAGGGTAGGTTTAGGGTTATGGTTAGGTTGAAATTTTGGTTAAGTGTGAGGGTTTGGTTTCGGGTTAGGGTTAGAGTTAGGGTTAGTGGTTAAGGATAGGTTTAGGGTTAAGGTTAGGTTTAGGCTAAGCATTAGGGTTAGAGTTAGGGTTAGTGGTTAGTGTTTCAGTTAGGTTTAGGATAGGGTTATAATTAGGGTTAAGTTTAGGGTTACGGTAAGAGTTAGATTTACGTTTACAGTTAAGGTGAGGGTTTAGGGTAAGTGTTATAGTTAGGGTTCGAGTTCGAGTTTGGGTTAGGTTTAGGGTGAAGTTTCAGTTAATAGTCAGGGTCAGGGTAAGCGTTAGGGTTAAGATTACAGTTAGGGCTAAGTTTAGTGTTAGGGTTAGGGTTAGGGGAGGGGTAAGGTTAGGGTTAAGGCGAGGTTTACGGTAAAGGGTAGGGCTAGGTTAGGGTTAGGTTTAGAGTTAGAGCTAGTACTAGGGTTTAGGGTAAGAGGTAGGGTCAGGTTTAGAGTTTTTGTTAGTTTTAGGGTGGAGTTAAGGTTAAGCTTAGCGTTAGGGTAAGTGTTAGGTTTAGGTCAGGGTTAAGGTTAGGATTAGGGATAGGGTTAGGGTTAGGGAAAGGGTTAGGTGTTCGTGGGAGGGTTAGTGTTAGGTTTACACTTAAGCTGATGTTTTGCAGTGTCACGGTTAGGTCAGGGTTGTAGTTAGGGTTAGGATGAGGTTTAGGTTTAGGGCTATATTTAGGGGATAGTTTAGGGTTAGGTTTAGATTTAGGGTTAAGGTTAGGCTTAGGTTTATCTTGAAATTTATGTTAAGGATGAGGGTTAGGGTTAGCGTTAGGGTTAGGTGTTTGGGTTAAGGTTAGGGTTAGGTTTAGAGTTTGGGTTAGGGTTAGGTGTTTCGGTTAATGTTAGGGTCAGGTTTAGGGTAAGGGTTAGGGTTCGGTTTAGGATCAGGCTTAGGGTTAGGGTTAGAATTAGGGTTAGTGGTTAGGGTTAGGCTTAGGGTTAAGGTTAGGTTTAGGCTAAAGATCAGGATTTGATTCCGAGTTAGGTGTTAGTGTTTCGGTTAGGTTTAGGGTAGGGTTATATTTAGGGTTAGGTTAAGAGTTAGATTTATGTTTACAGTTAAGGTGAGGGTTTTGGTTAAGTGTTACATTTAGGGTTAGGGTTAGGTTTAGGGCTAGCGCTAGGGTTAGGTTTAGATTTCAGGTTACCGGTTAGGGTTAGGTTTAAGTTTATGGTAGGGTAAATTTAGGGTTAAGGTTTGGTTAGGGTTAGGGTCAGGGTTAGGATTAGGATTAGGTTTAGGGTGAGGGTTAGGGTCAGAGTTATTGTAAGGGTTAGGTTTGGGGTTACAGGTGGGTCAAGGTCAAGGTTAGGGTCAGGGTTAAAGTTAGGGTGTGCTTTAGATTAGGGATAGGGTGAAGTTTAAGATAGGGTGAGGGTTAGGGTTATGGCTAAGGTTTGCTTGAGTTTTCAGGTTAGTGTTAAGGTTATGTTTAGGGTTAGGAATAAGTTTATGGGTTCTGTTTACTTTTAGGGTTGGGGTAGATTTTAGGTTAGGGTTAAGTTCAGTGTTACGGTTAGGGTTAGGTTTACGGTTTGTGTTAGGCTTTGTGGTTGGTGTGAGGATTAGGTTTAGGATTAGGGTTGGGTAGGGTTAGGATTCTGGTTATGGTAAGGTGTTAGGGATTAGAGGAGTAGTTTTGGGTGAGGGCTTGGGTGAGGGTTCCGGTTAGGCATTGTGGTTCTGGTCATGGTTAGGTTTGGTTTAGGGTTAGGGTTAGTTTTATGATTAGGTTTAGGGTTAGTGTTAGAGTTAGGGTTAGGCTTTGGTGCGAGGGGTTAGGTTTTGGGTTAGGGTTAGGGTTATCGTTAGGGCTTAGGTTTTCAGGTGAGTGTTAGGGTTAGGGTTAGGGATAGCGGTAGGGTTAGCTTTTGGGGGTACGGTTAGGGGTTAGGTGAGGGTTACAGTTAGTATTGCAGTTAAGGTTAGGTTTTAGGACAAGTGTTAGGATTAGGGTTAGAGTTAGAGTTAGGGTTAGGTTTAGGGTTAGGTGCAGGGTAAGTTTTAGGTTTAAGTCCTGGTTTAGGGTTAGAGTTAGTGTTCTATTTAGGGTCAAGTTTAGAGTTCGGGTTAGGTTTAGGATTAGGTCTATTGTTGGGCTTAGGATTAGGGTTAGGTTCAGAGCTATTGTAAGGCTTAGGTTTAGGGTTACAGATGGACTAGCTTTACGGTTAGAGTTAGGTTTAAGGTTAGGGTTTGGGCTAGGTTTACGTTTACGGTTATGGTTAGGGTTAGGATTTGGTTGAAGTTTAGCATAGGCTGAGGGTTACTTTTAGGGTTCGGGCTAGAGTTTGGGTTTGTGTTCAGGTTAGTGTTATGGTTAGATTTAGGGTCCAGTTTAGGGTTAGGGGTTATGTTTAGTGTTAGGGTTAGTTTTAGGTTTAGGGTTAGTGTGAAGTTTAGGTTAAGGGTGAGAGTTAGGGTTAGGGTTAGGATTAGGGTTAGTGTTAGACGTTAGGTTTAGGGTGGTAGTTTTAGGTTTATGGTTAGGGTAGGTTTAAGTTTAGGGTGAATGTTAGGGTTAGTGTTAGATTAGGGTTACTGTTCGTGTTAGGGTTACAGTTAGGGTTAGGGATAGCATTAGGTTTAGGGTTAGGAATATAGTTAGGGGTTAGGGTGAGGGTTGGGGATATGGTGAGGGTTAGGTTTAGGTTTACAGTTAAGGTGAGGGTTTAGGGTAATTGTTATGGTTAGGGTTAGAGTTAGGGTCATGGTGAAGATTCAGTTAATAGTGGGGTTCAGGGTTAATGTCAGATTTAGGGTTAAGGTTAGTGTTAGGGTTAGGTTTAGGTTAGGGTTAAGGTAGCGGTCAGGTTAGGGTTAAGACTAGGTTTACGGTAAAGTGTAAGGCTAGGTTAGGATTAGGTTTAGAGTTAGTGCTAGGGTTTAGGGTTAGGGTTAAGGTCAGGTTTAGAGTTATTGTTAGGTTTACGGTTAAGGTTAGGGTAGAGTTAAGGTTAAGGTCAAGTTTAAGGTTAGGGTAAGAGTTAGGTTTACGTCAGGTTTAGGGTTAGGATGAGGGATAGGGTTAGGGAAAGGGTTAGGGTTTCGTGTGAGGATTAGTGTTATGTTTACATTAAGCTGATGTTTTTGGGTGTTACAGTAAGGTTTAGGGTTAGAGTTAGGTTAGGTTTAGAGTTAGGGCTAGAGTATGGTGATAGTGCTTTAGGCTTAGGTTTAGGGTGGAATTTAGGTTAAGGATGAGGGTTAGGGTTGGGGTAGGTGTTTGGATTAATGTTAGGGTCAGGTTTAGGGTTTTGGTTTAGAGTTCAGGTTAGAGTCAGGGTTAGGGTTAGATTTAGGTTTAGGGTTAGGGTTAGGTTTAGTGTTAGTTTAGCTTAGGGTTAGGGTTTGAATGAAGTTAGGGTAGGTTTAGGGTTATGGTTAGGTTGAAATTTTGGTTAAGTGTGAGGGTTTGGTTTCGGGTTAGGGTTAGAGTTAGGGTTAGTGGTTAAGGATAGGTTTAGGGTTAAGGTTAGGTTTAGGCTAAGCATTAGGGTTAGAGTTAGGGTTAGTGGTTAGTGTTTCAGTTAGGTTTAGGATAGGGTTATAATTAGGGTTAAGTTTAGGGTTACGGTAAGAGTTAGATTTACGTTTACAGTTAAGGTGAGGGTTTAGGGTAAGTGTTATAGTTAGGGTTCGAGTTCGAGTTTGGGTTAGGTTTAGGGTGAAGTTTCAGTTAATAGTCAGGGTCAGGGTAAGCGTTAGGGTTAAGATTACAGTTAGGGCTAAGTTTAGTGTTAGGGTTAGGGTTAGGGGTGGGGTAAGGTTAGGGTTAAGGCGAGGTTTACGGTAAAGGGTAGGGCTAGGTTAGGGTTAGGTTTAGAGTTAGAGCTAGTACTAGGGTTTAGGGTAAGAGGTAGGGTCAGGTTTAGAGTTTTTGTTAGTTTTAGGGTGGAGTTAAGGTTAAGCTTAGCGTTAGGGTAAGTGTTAGGTTTAGGTCAGGGTTAAGGTTAGGATTAGGGATAGGGTTAGGGTTAGGGAAAGGGTTAGGTGTTCGTGGGAGGGTTAGTGTTAGGTTTACACTTAAGCTGATGTTTTGCAGTGTCACGGTTAGGTCAGGGTTGTAGTTAGGGTTAGGATGAGGTTTAGGTTTAGGGCTATATTTAGGGGATAGTTTAGGGTTAGGTTTAGATTTAGGGTTAAGGTTAGGCTTAGGTTTATCTTGAAATTTATGTTAAGGATGAGGGTTAGGGTTAGCGTTAGGGTTAGGTGTTTGGGTTAAGGTTAGGGTTAGGTTTAGAGTTTGGGTTAGGGTTAGGTGTTTCGGTTAATGTTAGGGTCAGGTTTAGGGTAAGGGTTAGGGTTCGGTTTAGGATCAGGCTTAGGGTTAGGGTTAGAATTAGGGTTAGTGGTTAGGGTTAGGCTTAGGGTTAAGGTTAGGTTTAGGCTAAAGATCAGGATTTGATTCCGAGTTAGGTGTTAGTGTTTCGGTTAGGTTTAGGGTAGGGTTATATTTAGGGTTAGGTTAAGAGTTAGATTTATGTTTACAGTTAAGGTGAGGGTTTTGGTTAAGTGTTACATTTAGGGTTAGGGTTAGGTTTAGGGCTAGCGCTAGGGTTAGGTTTAGATTTCAGGTTACCGGTTAGGGTTAGGTTTAAGTTTATGGTAGGGTAAATTTAGGGTTAAGGTTTGGTTAGGGTTAGGGTCAGGGTTAGGATTAGGATTAGGTTTAGGGTGAGGGTTAGGGTCAGCGTTATTGTAAGGGTTAGGTTTGGGGTTACAGGTGGGTCAAGGTTAAGGTTAGGGTCAGGGTTAAAGTTAGGGTGTGCTTTAGATTAGGGATAGGGTGAAGTTTAAGATAGGGTGAGGGTTAGGGTTATGGCTAAGGTTTGCTTGAGTTTTCAGGTTAGTGTTAAGGTTATGTTTAGGGTTAGGAATAAGTTTATGGGTTCTGTTTACTTTTAGGGTTGGGGTAGATTTTAGGTTAGGGTTAAGTTCAGTGTTACGGTTAGGGTTAGGTTTACGGTTTGTGTTAGGCTTTGTGGTTGGTGTGAGGATTAGGTTTAGGATTAGGGTTGGGTAGGGTTAGGATTCTGGTTATGGTAAGGTGTTAGGGATTAGAGGAGTAGTTTTGGGTGAGGGCTTGGGTGAGGGTTCCGGTTAGGCATTGTGGTTCTGGTCATGGTTAGGTTTGGTTTAGGGTTAGGGTTAGTTTTATGATTAGTTTTAGGGTTAGTGTTAGAGTTAGGGTTAGGCTTTGGTGCGAGGGGTTAGGTTTTGGGTTAGGGTTAGGGTTATCGTTAGGGCTTAGGTTTTCAGGTGAGTGTTAGGGTTAGGGTTAGGGATAGCGGTAGGGTTAGCTTTTGGGGGTACGGTTAGGGGTTAGGTGAGGGTTACAGTTAGTATTGCAGTTAAGGTTAGTTTTTAGGACAAGTGTTAGGATTAGGGTTAGAGTTAGAGTTAGGGTTAGGTTTAGGGTTAGGTGCAGGGTAAGTTTTAGGTTTAAGTCCTGGTTTAGGGTTAGAGTTAGTGTTCTATTTAGGGTCAAGTTTAGAGTTCGGGTTAGGTTTAGGATTAGGTCTATTGTTGGGCTTAGGATTAGGGTTAGGTTCAGAGCTATTGTAAGGCTTAGGTTTAGGGTTACAGATGGACTAGCTTTACGGTTAGAGTTAGGTTTAAGGTTAGGGTTTGGGCTAGGTTTACGTTTACGGTTATGGTTAGGGTTAGGATTTGGTTGAAGTTTAGCATAGGCTGAGGGTTACTTTTAGGGTTCGGGCTAGAGTTTGGGTTTGTGTTCAGGTTAGTGTTATGGTTAGATTTAGGGTCCAGTTTAGGGTTAGGGGTTATGTTTAGTGTTAGGGTTAGTTTTAGGTTTAGGGTTAGTGTGAAGTTTAGGTTAAGGGTGAGAGTTAGGGTTAGGGTTAGGATTAGGGTTAGTGTTAGACGTTAGGTTTAGGGTGGTAGTTTTAGGTTTATGGTTAGGGTAGGTTTAAGTTTAGGGTTAATGTTAGGGTTAGTGTTAGATTAGGGTTACTGTTCGTGTTAGGGTTACAGTTAGGGTTAGGGATAGCATTAGGTTTAGGGTTAGGAATATAGTTAGGGGTTAGGGTGAGGGTTGGGGATATGGTGAGGGTTAGGTTTAGGTTTACAGTTAAGGTGAGGGTTTAGGGTAATTGTTATGGTTAGGGTTAGAGTTAGGGTCATGGTGAAGATTCAGTTAATAGTGGGGTTCAGGGTTAATGTTAGATTTAGGGTTAAGGTTAGTGTTAGGATTAGGTTTAGGTTAGGGTTAAGGTAGCGGTCAGGTTAGGGTTAAGACTAGGTTTACGGTAAAGTGTAAGGCTAGGTTAGGATTAGGTTTAGAGTTAGTGCTAGGGTTTAGGGTTAGGGTTAAGGTAAGGTTTGCAGTTATTGTTAGGTTTACGGTTAAGGTTAGGGTAGAGTTAAGGTTCAGGTTAAGTTTAAGGTTAGGGTAAGAGTTAGGTTAACGTCAGGTTTAGGGTTAGGATGAGGGATAGGGTTAGGGAAAGGGTTAGGGTTTCGTGTGAGGATTAGTGTTATGTTTATATTAAGCTGATGTTTTTGGGTGTTACAGTAAGGTTTAGGGTTAGAGTTAGGTTAGGTTTAGAGTTAGGGCTAGAGTATGGTGATAGTGCTTTAGGCTTAGGTTTAGGGTGGAATTTAGGTTAAGGATGAGGGTTAGGGTTGGGGTAGGTGTTTGGATTAATGTTAGGGTCAGGTTTAGGGTTTTGGTTTAGAGTTCAGGTTAGAGTCAGGGTTAGGGTTAGATTTAGGTTTAGGGTTAGGGTTAGGTTTAGTGTTAGTTTAGCTTAGGGTTAGGGTTTGAATGAAGTTAGGGTAGGTTTAGGGTTATGGTTAGGTTGAAATTTTGGTTAAGTGTGAGGGTTTGGTTTCGGGTTAGGGTTAGAGTTAGGGTTAGTGGTTAAGGATAGGTTTAGGGTTAAGGTTAGGTTTAGGCTAAGCATTAGGGTTAGAGTTAGGGTTAGTGGTTAGTGTTTCAGTTAGGTTTAGGATAGGGTTATAATTAGGGTTAAGTTTAGGGTTACGGTAAGAGTTAGATTTACGTTTACAGTTAAGGTGAGGGTTTAGGGTAAGTGTTATAGTTAGGGTTCGAGTTCGAGTTTGGGTTAGGTTTAGGGTGAAGTTTCAGTTAATAGTCAGGGTCAGGGTAAGCGTTAGGGTTAAGATTACAGTTAGGGCTAAGTTTAGTGTTAGGGTTAGGGTTAGGGGAGGGGTAAGGTTAGGGTTAAGGCGAGGTTTACGGTAAAGGGTAGGGCTAGGTTAGGGTTAGGTTTAGAGTTAGAGCTAGTACTAGGGTTTAGGGTAAGAGGTAGGGTCAGGTTTAGAGTTTTTGTTAGTTTTAGGGTGGAGTTAAGGTTAAGCTTAGCGTTAGGGTAAGTGTTAGGTTTAGGTCAGGGTTAAGGTTAGGATTAGGGATAGGGTTAGGGTTAGGGAAAGTGTTAGGTGTTCGTGGGAGGGTTAGTGTTAGGTTTACACTTAAGCTGATGTTTTGCAGTGTCACGGTTAGGTCAGGGTTGTAGTTAGGGTTAGGATGAGGTTTAGGTTTAGGGCTATATTTAGGGGATAGTTTAGGGTTAGGTTTAGATTTAGGGTTAAGGTTAGGCTTAGGTTTATCTTGAAATTTATGTTAAGGATGAGGGTTAGGGTTAGCGTTAGGGTTAGGTGTTTGGGTTAAGGTTAGGGTTAGGTTTAGGGTTTGGGTTAGGGTTAGGTGTTTCGGTTAATGTTAGGGTCAGGTTTAGGGTAAGGGTTAGGGTTCGGTTTAGGATCAGGCTTAGGGTTCGGATTAGAATTAGGGTTAGTGCTTAGGGTTAGGCTTAGCGTTAAGGTTAGGTTTAGGCTAAAGATCAGGATTTGATTCCGAGTTAGGTGTTAGTGTTTCGGTTAGGTTTAGGGTAGGGTTATATTTAGGGTTAGGTTAAGAGTTAGATTTATGTTTACAGTTAAGGTGAGGGTTTTGGGTAAGTGTTACATTTAGGGTTAGGGTTAGGTTTAGGGCTAGGGCTAGGGTTAGGTTTAGATTTCGGGTTACCGGTTAGGGTTAGGTTTAAGTTTATGGTAGGGTAAAGTTAGGGTTAAGGTTTGGGTAGGGTTATATTTAGGGTTAGGTTTAGAGTTAGATTTATGTTTACAGTTAAGTTGAGGGTTTTGGGTAAGTGTTACATTTAGGGTTAGGGTTAGGTTTAGGGCTAGGGCTAGGGTTAGGTTTAGATTTCGGGTTACCGGTTAGGGTTAGGTTTAAGTTTATGGTAGGGTAAAGTTAGGGTTAAGGTTTGGTTAGGGTTAGGGTCAGGGTTCGGATTAGGATTGGGTTTAGGGTGAGGGTTAGGGTCAGAGTTATTGTAAGGGTTAGGTTTGGGGTTACAGGTGGGTCAAGGTCAAGGTTAGGGTCAGGGTTAAAGTTAGGGTGTGCTTTAGATTAGGGATAGGGTGAAGTTTAAGATAGGGTGAGGGTTAGGGTTATGGCTAAGGTTTGCTTGAGTTTTCAGGTTAGTGTTAAGGTTATGTTTAGGGTTAGGAATAAGTTTATGGGTTCTGTTTACTTTTAGGGTTGGGGTAGATTTTAGGTTAGGGTTAAGTTCAGTGTTACGGTTAGGGTTAGGTTTACGGTTTGTGTTAGGCTTTGTGGTTGGTGTGAGGATTAGGTTTAGGATTAGGGTTGGGTAGGGTTAGGATTCTGGTTATGGTAAGGTGTTAGGGATTAGAGGAGTAGTTTTGGGTGAGGGCTTGGGTGAGGGTTCCGGTTAGGCATTGTGGTTCTGGTCATGGTTAGGTTTGGTTTAGGGTTAGGGTTAGTTTTATGATTAGGTTTAGTGTTAGTGTTAGAGTTAGGGTTAGGCTTTGGTGCGAGGGGTTAGGTTTTGGGTTAGGGTTAGGGTTATCGTTAGGGCTTAGGTTTTCAGGTGAGTGTTAGGGTTAGGGTTAGGGATAGCGGTAGGGTTAGCTTTTGGGGGTACGGTTAGGGGTTAGGTGAGGGTTACAGTTAGTATTGCAGTTAAGGTTAGTTTTTAGGACAAGTGTTAGGATTAGGGTTAGAGTTAGAGTTAGGGTTAGGTTTAGGGTTAGGTGCAGGGTAAGTTTTAGGTTTAAGTCCTGGTTTAGGGTTAGAGTTAGTGTTCTATTTAGGGTCAAGTTTAGAGTTCGGGTTAGGTTTAGGATTAGGTCTATTGTTGGGCTTAGGATTAGGGTTAGGTTCAGAGCTATTGTAAGGCTTAGGTTTAGGGTTACAGATGGACTAGCTTTACGGTTAGAGTTAGGTTTAAGGTTAGGGTTTGGGCTAGGTTTACGTTTACGGTTATGGTTAGGGTTAGGATTTGGTTGAAGTTTAGCATAGGCTGAGGGTTACTTTTAGGGTTCGGGCTAGAGTTTGGGTTTGTGTTCAGGTTAGTGTTATGGTTAGATTTAGGGTCCAGTTTAGGGTTAGGGGTTATGTTTAGTGTTAGGGTTAGTTTTAGGTTTAGGGTTAGTGTGAAGTTTAGGTTAAGGGTGAGAGTTAGGGTTAGGGTTAGGATTAGGGTTAGTGTTAGACGTTAGGTTTAGGGTGGTAGTTTTAGGTTTATGGTTAGGGTAGGTTTAAGTTTAGGGTTAATGTTAGGGTTAGTGTTAGATTAGGGTTACTGTTCGTGTTAGGGTTACAGTTAGGGTTAGGGATAGCATTAGGTTTAGGGTTAGGAATATAGTTAGGGGTTAGGGTGAGGGTTGGGGATATGGTGAGGGTTAGGTTTAGGTTTACAGTTAAGGTGAGGGTTTAGGGTAATTGTTATGGTTAGGGTTAGAGTTAGGGTCATGGTGAAGATTCAGTTAATAGTGGGGTTCAGGGTTAATGTTAGATTTAGGGTTAAGGTTAGTGTTAGGATTAGGTTTAGGTTAGGGTTAAGGTAGCGGTCAGGTTAGGGTTAAGACTAGGTTTACGGTAAAGTGTAAGGCTAGGTTAGGATTAGGTTTAGAGTTAGTGCTAGGGTTTAGGGTTAGGGTTAAGGTAAGGTTTGCAGTTATTGTTAGGTTTACGGTTAAGGTTAGGGTAGAGTTAAGGTTCAGGTTAAGTTTAAGGTTAGGGTAAGAGTTAGGTTAACGTCAGGTTTAGGGTTAGGATGAGGGATAGGGTTAGGGAAAGGGTTAGGGTTTCGTGTGAGGATTAGTGTTATGTTTATATTAAGCTGATGTTTTTGGGTGTTACAGTAAGGTTTAGGGTTAGAGTTAGGTTAGGTTTAGAGTTAGGGCTAGAGTATGGTGATAGTGCTTTAGGCTTAGGTTTAGGGTGGAATTTAGGTTAAGGATGAGGGTTAGGGTTGGGGTAGGTGTTTGGATTAATGTTAGGGTCAGGTTTAGGGTTTTGGTTTAGAGTTCAGGTTAGAGTCAGGGTTAGGGTTAGATTTAGGTTTAGGGTTAGGGTTAGGTTTAGTGTTAGTTTAGCTTAGGGTTAGGGTTTGAATGAAGTTAGGGTAGGTTTAGGGTTATGGTTAGGTTGAAATTTTGGTTAAGTGTGAGGGTTTGGTTTCGGGTTAGGGTTAGAGTTAGGGTTAGTGGTTAAGGATAGGTTTAGGGTTAAGGTTAGGTTTAGGCTAAGCATTAGGGTTAGAGTTAGGGTTAGTGGTTAGTGTTTCAGTTAGGTTTAGGATAGGGTTATAATTAGGGTTAAGTTTAGGGTTACGGTAAGAGTTAGATTTACGTTTACAGTTAAGGTGAGGGTTTAGGGTAAGTGTTATAGTTAGGGTTCGAGTTCGAGTTTGGGTTAGGTTTAGGGTGAAGTTTCAGTTAATAGTCAGGGTCAGGGTAAGCGTTAGGGTTAAGATTACAGTTAGGGCTAAGTTTAGTGTTAGGGTTAGGGTTAGGGGAGGGGTAAGGTTAGGGTTAAGGCGAGGTTTACGGTAAAGGGTAGGGCTAGGTTAGGGTTAGGTTTAGAGTTAGAGCTAGTACTAGGGTTTAGGGTAAGAGGTAGGGTCAGGTTTAGAGTTTTTGTTAGTTTTAGGGTGGAGTTAAGGTTAAGCTTAGCGTTAGGGTAAGTGTTAGGTTTAGGTCAGGGTTAAGGTTAGGATTAGGGATAGGGTTAGGGTTAGGGAAAGTGTTAGGTGTTCGTGGGAGGGTTAGTGTTAGGTTTACACTTAAGCTGATGTTTTGCAGTGTCACGGTTAGGTCAGGGTTGTAGTTAGGGTTAGGATGAGGTTTAGGTTTAGGGCTATATTTAGGGGATAGTTTAGGGTTAGGTTTAGATTTAGGGTTAAGGTTAGGCTTAGGTTTATCTTGAAATTTATGTTAAGGATGAGGGTTAGGGTTAGCGTTAGGGTTAGGTGTTTGGGTTAAGGTTAGGGTTAGGTTTAGGGTTTGGGTTAGGGTTAGGTGTTTCGGTTAATGTTAGGGTCAGGTTTAGGGTAAGGGTTAGGGTTCGGTTTAGGATCAGGCTTAGGGTTCGGATTAGAATTAGGGTTAGTGGTTAGGTTTAGGCTTAGCGTTAAGGTTAGGTTTAGGCTAAAGATCAGGATTTGATTCCGAGTTAGGTGTTAGTGTTTCGGTTAGGTTTAGGGTAGGGTTATATTTAGGGTTAGGTTAAGAGTTAGATTTATGTTTACAGTTAAGGTGAGGGTTTTGGGTAAGTGTTACATTTAGGGTTAGGGTTAGGTTTAGGGCTAGGGCTAGGGTTAGGTTTAGATTTCGGGTTACCGGTTAGGGTTAGGTTTAAGTTTATGGTAGGGTAAAGTTAGGGTTAAGGTTTGGGTAGGGTTATATTTAGGGTTAGGTTTAGAGTTAGATTTATGTTTACAGTTAAGTTGAGGGTTTTGGGTAAGTGTTACATTTAGGGTTAGGGTTAGGTTTAGGGCTAGGGCTAGGGTTAGGTTTAGATTTCGGGTTACCGGTTAGGGTTAGGTTTAAGTTTATGGTAGGGTAAAGTTAGGGTTAAGGTTTGGTTAGGGTTAGGGTCAGGGTTAGGATTAGGTTTAGGGTGAGGGTTAGGGTCAGAGTTATTGTAAGTGTTAGGTTTGGGGTTACAGGTGGGTCAAGGTCAAGGTTAGGGTCAGGGTTAAAGTTAGGGTGTGCTTTAGATTAGGGATAGGGTGAAGTTTAAGATAGGGTGAGGGTTAGGGTTATGGCTAAGGTTTGCTTGAGTTTTCAGGTTAGTGTTAAGGTTATGTTTAGGGTTAGGAATAAGTTTATGGGTTCTGTTTACTTTTAGGGTTGGGGTAGATTTTAGGTTAGGGTTAAGTTCAGTGTTACGGTTAGGGTTAGGTTTACGGTTTGTGTTAGGCATTGTGGTTGGTGTGAGGATTAGGTTTAGGATTAGGGTTGGGTAGGGTTAGGATTCTGGTTATGGTAAGGTGTTAGGGATTAGAGGAGTAGTTTTGGGTGAGGGCTTGGGTGAGGGTTCCGGTTAGGCATTGTAGTTCTGGTCATGGTTAGGTTGGTTTAGGGTTAGGGTTAGTTTTATGATTAGGTTTAGGGTTAGTGTTAGAGTTAGGGTTAGGCTTTGGTGCGAGGGGTTAGGTTTTGGGTTAGGGTTCTGGTTATGGTAAGGTGTTAGGGATTAGAGGAGTAGTTTTGGGTGAGGGCTTGGGTGAGGGTTCCGGTTAGGCATTGTGGTTCTGGTCATGGTTAGGTTTGGTTTAGGGTTAGGGTTAGTTTTATGATTAGGTTTAGGGTTAGTGTTAAAGTTAGGGTTAGGCTTTGGTGCGAGGGGTTAGGTTTTGGGTTAGGGTTAGGGTTATCGTTAGGGCTTAGGTTTTCAGGTGAGTGTTAGGGTTAGGGTTAGGGATAGTATTAGGGTTAGCTTTTGGGGGTACGGTTAGGGGTTAGGTGAGGGTTACAGTTAGTATTGCAGTTAAGGTTAGGTTTTAGGACAAGTGTTAGGATTAGGGTTAGAGTTAGAGTTAGGGTTAGGTTTAGGGTTAGGTGCAGGGTAAGTTTTAGGTTTAAGTCCTGGTTTAGGGTTAGAGTTAGTGTTCTATTTAGAGTCAAGTTTAGAGTTCGGGTTAGGTTTAGGATTAGGTCTATTGTTGGGCTTAGGATTAGGGTTAGGTTCAGAGCTATTGTAAGGCTTAGGTTTAGGGTTACAGATGGACTAGCTTTACGGTTAGAGTTAGGTTTAAGATTAGGGTTTGGGCTAGGTTTACGTTTACGGTTATGGTTAGGGTTAGGATTTGGTTGAAGTTTAGCATAGGCTGAGGGTTACTTTTAGGGTTCGGGCTAGAGTTTGGGTTTGTGTTCAGGTTAGTGTTATGGTTAGATTTAGGGTCCAGTTTAGGGTTAGGGGTTAGGTTTAGTGTTAGGGTAAGTTTTAGGTTTAGGGTTAGTGTGAAGTTTAGGTTAAGGGTGAGAGTTAGGGTTAGGGTTAGGATTAGGGTTAGTGTTAGACGTTAGGTTTAGGGTGGTAGTTTTAGGTTTATGGTTAGGGTAGGTTTAAGTTTAGGGTGAATGTTAGGGTTAGTGTTAGATTAGGGTTACTGTTCGTGTTAGGGTTACAGTTAGGGTTAGGGATAGCATTAGGTTTAGGGTTAGGAATATAGTTAGGGGTTAGGGTGAGGGTTGGGGATATGGTGAGGGTTAGGTTTAGGTTTACAGTTAAGGTGAGGGTTTAGGGTAATTGTTATGGTTAGGGTTAGAGTTAGGGTCATGGTGAAGATTCAGTTAATAGTGGGGTTCAGGGTTAATGTTAGATTTAGGGTTAAGGTTAGTGTTAGGGTTAGGTTTAGGTTAGGGTTAAGGTAGCGGTCAGGTTAGGGTTAAGACTAGGTTTACGGTAAAGTGTAAGGCTAGGTTAGGATTAGGTTTAGAGTTAGTGCTAGGGTTTAGGGTTAGGGTTAAGGTCAGGTTTAGAGTTATTGTTAGGTTTACGGTTAAGGTTAGGGTAGAGTTAAGGTTAAGGTCAAGTTTAAGGTTAGGGTAAGAGTTAGGTTTACGTCAGGTTTAGGGTTAGGATGAGGGATAGGATTAGGGAAAGGGTTAGGGTTTCGTGTGAGGATTAGTGTTATGTTTACATTAAGCTGATGTTTTTGGGTGTTACAGTAAGGTTTAGGGTTAGAGTTAGGTTAGGTTTAGAGTTAGGGCTAGAGTATGGTGATAGTGCTTTAGGCTTAGGTTTAGGGTGGAATTTAGGTTAAGGATGAGGGTTAGGGTTGGGGTAGGTGTTTGGATTAATGTTAGGGTCAGGTTTAGGGTTTGGGTTTAGAGTTCAGGTTAGATTCAGGGTTAGGGTTAGATTTAGGTTTAGGGTTAGGGTTAGGTTTAGTGTTAGTTTAGCTTAGGGTTAGGGTTTGAATGAAGTTAGGGTAGGTTTAGGGTTATGGTTAGGTTGAAATTTTGGTTAAGTGTGAGGGTTTGGTTTCGGGTTAGGGTTAGAGTTAGGGTTAGTGGTTAAGGATAGGTTTAGGATTAAGGTTAGGTTTAGGCTAAGCATTAGGGTTAGAGTTAGGGTTAGTGGTTAGTGTTTCAGTTAGGTTTAGGATAGGGTTATAATTAGGGTTAAGTTTAGGGTTACGGTAAGAGTTAGATTTACGTTTACAGTTAAGGTGAGGGTTTAGGGTAAGTGTTATAGTTAGGGTTCGAGTTCGAGTTTGGGTTAGGTTTAGGGTGAAGTTTCAGTTAATAGTCAGGGTCAGGGTAAGCGTTAGGGTTAAGATTACAGTTAGGGCTAAGTTTAGTGTTAGGGTTAGGGTTAGGGGAGGGGTAAGATTAGGGTTAAGGCGAGGTTTACGGTAACGGGTAGGGCTAGGTTAGGGTTAGGTTTAGAGTTAGAGCTAGTACTAGGGTTTAGGGTAAGAGGTAGGGTCAGGTTTAGAGTTTTTGTTAGTTTTAGGGTGGAGTTAAGGTTAAGCTTAGCGTTAGGGTAAGTGTTAGGTTTAGGTCAGGGTTAAGGTTAGGATTAGGGATAGGGTTAGGGTTAGGGAAAGTGTTAGGTGTTCGTGGGAGGGTTAGTGTTAGGTTTACACTTAAGCTGATGTTTTGCAGTGTCACGGTTAGGTCAGGGTTGTAGTTAGGGTTAGGATGAGGTTTAGGTTTAGGGCTATATTTAGGGGATAGTTTAGGGTTAGGTTTAGATTTAGGGTTAAGGTTAGGCTTAGGTTTATCTTGAAATTTATGTTAAGGATGAGGGTTAGGGTTAGCGTTAGGGTTAGGTGTTTGGGTTAAGGTTAGGGTTAGGTTTAGGGTTTGGGTTAGGGTTAGGTGTTTCGGTTAATGTTAGGGTCAGGTTTAGGGTAAGGGTTAGGGTTCGGTTTAGGATCAGGCTTAGGGTTCGGGTTAGAATTAGGGTTAGTGGTTAGGGTTAGGCTTAGGGTTAAGGTTAGGTTTAGGCTAAAGATCAGGATTTGATTCCGAGTTAGGTGTTAGTGTTTCGGTTAGGTTTAGGGTAGGGTTATATTTAGGGTTAGGTTAAGAGTTAGATTTATGTTTACAGTTAAGGTGAGGGTTTTGGGTAAGTGTTACATTTAGGTTTAGGGTTAGGGTTAGGTTTAGGGCTAGGGCTAGGGTTAGGTTTAGATTTCAGGTTACCGGTTAGGGTTAGGTTTAAGTTTATGGTAGGGTAAAGTTAGGGTTAAGGTTTGGTTAGGGTTAGGGTCAGGGTTAGGATTAGGATTAGGTTTAGGGTGAGGGTTAGGGTCAGCGTTATTGTAAGGGTTAGGTTAGGGTTTGGGTTAGGTTTAGGTTTAAGGTAGTGTTAGAGTTTGGATGAAGTTTAGGATAGGGTGAGGGTTATTTTTATGGTTTGGGCTAAAGTTTGGTTTTGTGTTCAGCTTAGTGTTAAGGTTAGGTTTAGGGTTCGGTTTTGGGTTAGGGGTTATGTTTAGGGTTTGGGTTACACTTTGGTTTAGGGTTAGTGTGAAGTTTAGGTTAAGGGTGAGGGTTAGGATAAAGGTTAGGATTAGGTTTATGGTAAGGTGTTAGTGGTTAGAGGTGTAGTTTAGGGTTAGGATTTGGGTGAGGGTTCCGGTTAGGAATTGTGGTTCTGGTCATGGTTGGGTTTGGTTTAGGTTTATGATTAGGTTTCGGGTTAGTGTTAGAGTTAGGGTGAGAGTTAGGGTTAAGGTTTAGATTAGGCTTTGGTGTTAGGGGTTAGGGTTTGTGTTAGAGTTAGGGTTATCGTTAGGGCTCAGGGGTTTCAGGTTAGTTTTAGGGTTAAGGTTAGGGATTGCATTAGGGTTAGGTTTGGGGGATACGGTTAGGGGTTAGGGTGAGGGTTACGGTTAGTTTTACAGTTAAAGTGTGGGTTTAGGATAAGTGTTATGATTAGGGTTAGAGTTGGAGTTATTTTTAGGTTTAGGGTTAGGTGTAGGGGAAGATTTAGGTTTAGGTCCAGGTTTAGGGTTAGAGTTAGTGTTCTCTCTAGGGTCAAGGGTGCAGTTAGGGTTAGGTTAGGATTAGGCCTAGGGCTAGGATTAGGTTTAGGGTTAATTTCAGGGCTATTGTAAGGGTTAGGTTTAGGGTTACAGATGGACTAGCGCTATGGTTAGAGGTAGGTTTAAGGTTAGGGTTTGGGTTAGGTTTAGGTTTAAGGTAGTGTTAGAGTTTGGATGAAGTTTAGGATAGGGTGAGGGTTATTTTTATGGTTAGGGCTAGAGTTTGGGTTTGTGTTCAGGTTAGCTTTAAGGCTAGGGTTCAGGTTAGGCTTAGGGGTTATGTTTAGGGTTACGGTTATGTTTTGGTTTAGGGTTAGTGTGAAGTTTAGGTTAAGGGTGAGGGTTAGGATAAGAGTTAGAATTAGGGTTAGGATTATAGTTAGTGTTAGAGGTTAGATTTAGGATGCTAACGTTAGGTTTATGGTTAGGGTTGGGTTAATGTTAGAGTTAGGGTTAGATTAGGTTTAATGTTCGTGTTTGGGTTAGGGATAGGGTTAGGGATAGCATTAGGTTTAGGGTTGGGGATACGGTTAGGGGTTAGGGTGAGGGTTGTGGTTAGGGTGTGGGTTAGGTTTAGGTTTACAGTTAAGGTGAGGGTTTAGGGTAAGTGTTATAGTTAGGGTTCGAGTTAGGGTTTGGGTTAGGTTTAGGGTGAAGTTTCAGTTAATAGTCAGGGTCAGGGTAAGGGTTAGGGTTAAGATTACAGTTAGGGTTAAGTTTAGTGTTAGGGTTAGGGTTAGGGGAGGGGTAAGGTTAGGGTTAAGGCTAGGTTTACGGTAAAGGGTAGGGCTAGGTTAGGGTTAGGTTTAGAGTTAGAGCTAGTACTAGGGTTTAGGGTAAGAGGTAGGGTCAGGTTTAGAGTTTTTGTTAGTTTTAGGGTGGAGTTAAGGTTAAGCTTAGCGTTAGGGTAAGTGTTAGGTTTAGGTCAGGGTTAAGGTTAGGATTAGGGATAGGGTTAGGGTTAGGGAAAGGGTTAGGTGTTCGTGGGAGGGTTAGTGTTAGGTTTACACTTAAGCTGATGTTTTACAGTGTTACGGTTAGGTCAGGGTTGTAGTTAGGGTTAGGATGAGGTTTAGGTTTAGGGCTATATTTAGGGGATAGTTTAGGGTTAGGTTTAGTTTTAGGGTTAAGGTTAGGCTTAGGTTTATCTTGAAATTTATGTTAAGGATGAGGGTTAGGGTTAGCGTTAGGGTTAGGTGTTTGGGTTAAGGTTAGGGTTAGGTTTAGGGTAAGGGTTAGGGTTTGGTTTAGGATCACGCTTAGGTTTAGGATTAGAATTAGGGTTAGTGGTTAGGGTTAGGCTTAGGGTTAAGGTTAGGTTTAGGCTAAAGATCAGGATTTGATTTCGAGTTAGGTGTTAGTGTTTTGGTTAGGTTTAGGGTAGGGTTATATTTAGGGTTAGGTTAAGAGTTAGATTTATGTTTACAGTTAAGGTGAGGGTTTTGGTTAAGTGTTACATTTAGGGTTAGGGTTAGGTTTAGGGCTAGGGCTAGGGTTAGGTTTAGATTTCAGGTTACAGGTTAGGGTTAGGTTTAAGTTTATGGTAGGGTAAAGTTAGGGTTAAGGTTTGGTTAGGGTTAGGGTCAGGGTTAGGATTAGGATTAGGTTTAGGGTGAGGGTTAGGGTCAGAGTTATTGTAAGGGTTAGGTTTGGGGTTACAGGTGGGTCAAGGTTAAGGTTAGGGTCAGGGTTAAAGTTAGGGTGTGCTTTAGATTAGGGATAGGGTGAAGTTTAAGATAGGGTGAGGGTTAGGGTTATGGCTAAGGTTTGCTTGAGTTTTCAGGTTAGTGTTAAGGTTATGTTTAGGGTTAGGAATAAGTTTATGGGTTCTGTTTACTTTTAGGGTTAGGGGTAGATTTTAGGTTAGGGTTAAGTTCAGTGTTACGGTTAGGGTTAGGTTTACGGTTTGTGTTAGGCATTGTGGTTGGTTTGAGGATTAGGTTTAGCATTAGGGTTGGGTAGGGTTAGGATTATGGTTATGGTAAGGTGTTAGGGATTAGAGGAGTAGTATTGGGTTAGGGCTTGGGTGAGGGTTCCGGTTAGGCATTGTGGTTCTGGTCATGGTTAGGTTTGGTTTAGGGTTAGG
Source organism: Loxodonta africana (assembly GCF_030014295.1). Lineage (NCBI taxonomy): Eukaryota > Metazoa > Chordata > Mammalia > Proboscidea > Elephantidae > Loxodonta > Loxodonta africana. The sequence goes on from NW_026975059.1 coordinate 135,263, forward strand.
GTTAGTTTTATGATTAGGTTTAGGGTTAGTGTTAGAGTTAGGGTTAGGCTTTGGTGCTAGGGGTTAGGTTTTGGGTTAGGGTTAGGGTTATCGTTAGGGCCTAGGTTTTCAGGTGAGTGTTAGGGTTAGGGTTAGGGATAGCATTAGGGTTAGCTTTTGGGGGTACGTTTAGGGGTTAGGTGAGGGTTACAGTTAGTATTGCAGTTAAGGTTAGGTCTTAGGGCAAGTGTTAGGATTAGGGTTAGAGTTAGAGTTAGGGTTAGGTTTAGGGTTAGGTGCAGGGTAAGTTTTAGGTTTAAGTCCTGGTTTAGGGTTAGAGTTAGTGTTCTATTTAGGGTCAAGTTTAGAGTTCGGGTTAGGTTTAGGATTAGGTCTATTGTTGGGCTTAGGATTAGGGTTAGGTTCAGAGCTATTGTAAGGCTTAGGTTTAGGGTTACAGATGGACTAGCTTTACGGTTAGAGTTAGGTTTAAGGTTAGGGTTTGGGCTAGGTTTACGTTTACGGTTATGGTTAGGGTTAGGATTTGGTTGAAGTTTAGCATAGGCTGAGGGTTACTTTTAGGGTTCGGGCTAGAGTTTGGGTTTGTGTTCAGGTTAGTGTTATGGTTAGATTTAGGGTCCAGTTTAGGGTTAGGGGTTAGGTTTAGTGTTAGGGTTAGTTTTAGGTTTAGGGTTAGTGTGAAGTTTAGGTTAAGGGTGAGAGTTAGGGTTAGGGTTAGGATTAGGGTTAGTGTTAGACGTTAGGTTTAGGGTGCTAGTTTTAGGTTTATGGTTAGGGTAGGTTTAAGTTTAGGGTTAATGTTAGGGTTAGTGTTAGATTAGGGTTACAGTTCATGTTAGGGTTACAGTTAGGGTTAGGGATAGCATTAGGTTTAGGGTTAGGAATATAGTTAGGGGTTAGGGTGAGGGTTGAGGGATAGCATTAGGTTTAGGGTTAGGAATATAGTTAGGGGTTAGGGTGAGGGTTGGGGATATGGTGAGGGTTAGGTTTAGGTTTACAGTTAAGGTGAGGGTTTAGGGTAATTGTTATGGTTAGGGTTAGAGTTAGGGTCATGGTGAAGTTTCAGGTAATAGCGGGGTTCAGGGTTAATGTTAGATTTAGGGTTAAGGTTAGTGTTAGGGTTAGGTTTAGGTTAGGGTTAAGGTAGAGGTCAGGTTAGGGTTAAGACTAGGTTTACGGTAAAGTGTAAGGCTAGGTCAGGGTTAGGTTTAGAGTTAGTGCTAGGGTTTAGGGTTAGGGTTAAGGTCAGGTTTAGAGTTATTGTTAGGTTTACTGTTAAGGTTAGGGTAGAGTTAAGGTTAAGGTCAAGTTTAAGTTTAGGGTAAGAGTTAGGTTTACGTCAGGTTTAGGGTTAGGATGAGGGATAGGGTTAGGGAAATGGTTACGGTTTCGTGTGCGGATTAGTGTTATGTTTACATTAAGCTGATGTTTTTGGGTGTTACAGTAAGGTTTAGGGTTAGAGTTAGGTTAGGTTTAGAGTTAGGGCTAGAGTATGGTGATAGTGCTTTAGGCTTAGGTTTAGGGTGGAATTTAGGTTAAGGATGAGGGTTAGGGTTGGGGTAGGTGTTTGGATTAATGTTAGGGTCAGTTTTAGGGTTTTGGTTTAGAGTTCAGGTTAGATTCAGGGTTAGGGTTAGATTTAGGTTTAGGGTTAGGGTTAGGTTTAGTGTTAGTTTAGCTTAGGGTTAGGGTTTGAATGAAGTTAGGGTAGGTTTAGGGTTATGGTTAGGTTGAAATTTTGGTTAAGTGTGAGGGTTTGGTTTCGGGTTAGGGTTAGAGTTAGGGTTAGTGGTTCAGGCTAGGTTTAGGGTTAAGGTTAGGTTTAGGCTAAGCATTAGGGTTAGAGTTAGGGTTAGTGGTTAGTGTTTCAGTTAGGTTTAGGAGAGGGTTATAATTAGGGTTAAGTTTAGGGTTACGGTAAGAGTTAGATTTACGTTTACAGTTAAGGTGAGGGTTTTGCGTAACTGTTACGGTTAGGGTTAGGGCTAGGTTTAGGGTGAGATTTGGGTTAGGGGTTAGGTTTAGGTTAAGTTTATGGTAGGCTTAAAGTTAGGGTTAAGGTTAGGTTAGGGTTAGGGTCAGGGTTAGGATTAGAATTAGGTTTCGGGCGAGGGTTAGTGTCAGAGTTATTATAAGGGTTAGCTTTAGGGTTACAGATGGGCCAAGGTTAAGGATAGGGTTAGGTTTAGGGGTAGGATTAGGGTTAAAGTTAGGGTTAGCTTTAGGTTAGGGATAGGGTGAAGTAAAGTAGGGTGAGGGTTAGGGTTATGGCTAAGGTTTGGGTTCGTTTTCAGGTTAGTGTTAAGTTTATGTTTAGGGTTAGGGTTAAGTTTATGGGTTCTGTTTAGTTTTAGGGTTAGGGTTAGATTTTAGGTTAGGGTTAAGTGTAACAGTTAGGGTTACGATTTGTGTTAGGCATTGTGGTTGGGGTGAGTGTTAGGTTTATGGTTAGGGTTGGGTAGAGTTAGGATTATGGTTATGGTAAGGTGTTAGGGTTTAGAGGTGTAGTTTAGGGTTAGGGTTTGGGTGAGGGTTTCGGTAAGGCATTGTGGTTCTTGTCATGGTTAAGCTTGGTTCAGTGTTAGGGTTAGGTTTATGATTAGGTTTCGGGTTAGTGTTAGAGTTAGGGTGAGGGATAGTGTTAAGGTTTAGGTTAGGTTTTGGTGTTATGGGTTAGGGTTTGCGTTAGGGTTAGTGTTATCTTTATGGCTTAGGGGTTTCAGGTTAGTGTTGTGGTTACGGCTAGGGTTAGCATTAGGGTTAGGGTTGTGGGCTACGGTTAGGAGTTAGAGTGAAGGCTACGGTTAGTTTTACAGTTAAGGTGAGGGTTTAGGGTAAGTGTTCTGATTAGGCTTAGAGTTCGAGTTAGGCTTAGGTTTAGGGTTAGGGTTAGGTGTAGGCTAATATTTAGGTTTACGTCCAAGATTAGGGTTAGAGTTAGTGCTGTATTTAGGGTGAGAGCTAGTGTTCTATTTAGGGTCAAGTTTAGAGTTAGGGTTAGGTTTAGGATTAGGATTATGTTTAGGGTTAGGGTTAGGTTCAGAGCTATCGTAAGGGTTAGGTTTAGGGTTTCAGATGGACTAGTGTTATGGTTAGAGTTAGGTTTAAGGTAAGGGTTTTGCTTAGGTTTAGGTTAGGGCTAAGGTTAGGGCTAGGTTTTGGATGATGTTTAGGCTAGGGTGAGGGTTATTTTTATGGTTAGGGCTGGAGTTTGGGTTTGTGCTCACGTTACTTTTAAGGTTAGGTTTAGGGTTTGGATTAGGGTTAGGGGTTATGTTTAGGGTTAGATTTACGAACAGGGTTAGTATTAGTGTGAAGTTCAGGTTAAGTGGGAGGGTTAGGATAAGGGTTAGGATTAGGGTTAGAATTATAATGTTAGACATTAGGTTTAGGGTGTTAGGTTTAGGTTCATGGTTAGGCTAGTCTTAAGTTTAAGTTTAATGTTAGGGTTAGGATTAGATTAGGGTTACTCTTCGTGTTAGAGTTAGGGTTAGGGATAAGTTTAGGGATAGCATTAGGTTTAGGGTTGGGGACAGGGTTAAGGGTTAGGGTGTGTGTTAGTGTTAGGTTTACCGTTAAGGAGAGGGTTTAGGTTAATTGTTATGGTTAGGGTTAGAGTTAGAGTTAGGGTTAGGGTTAGGGTGAAGTTTCAGTTAATAGTGAGTGTTAGGGTTAAGGTTAGAGTTAGGGTTAAGGTTAGTGTCAGGGTTAGGTTTAGGTTTAGGGTTACGGTAGGGGTAAGGTTACTGTGAAGGCTAGGTTTACAGTAAAGGGTAGTGCTGGGTTAGGGTTAGGGTTACGTTTAGAGTTATTGTTAGGCTTAAGTTTAGGGTTAGGGTAGAGTTAATGTTAGGGTTAATTTTAGGGTTAGGGTAAGGGTTAGGTTTAGTTCAGGGTTAGGGCTAGGATTAGGGATAGGGTTAGGATTGGGGGATGGGTTAGGGATTCGTGTGAGGGTTAGTGTCAGGTTTACAGTTAAGCTGATGTTTTAGGGTGTTACAGTTAGGGTTAGGGTTAGAGTTAGGGTTAGGATTAGGTTTATGCTTAGGATTAGGGTTAGGGTTAGGGTCAGGGTTAGGTGGAGATTTAGTGTCATGTTTAGGTTGTTTTTTTAGTTTTAGGGTTAGGCTTAGTGTGAAGTTTATTTTAATTATGAGGTTTAGGGTTAGGGGTTAGGGTTAGGTTATGTTTAGTTTTAGGTTTAGAGTTAGTGGTAGCGTTAGGGTTAGTTTTAGTTTTGGTTAGGGTTTGAATGAATTTAAGGTAGGTTTAGCGTTATGGTTAGGGTGAAATTTTGGTTAAGGGTGAGAGTTTTTTTTAGGTTTAGGGTTAGGGTTAGAGTCAGGGTGAGTGTTTAGGTTTAGGTTTAAGGTTAAGTTTAGGTTTAGGCTAATGATTAGGTTTAGAGTTAGGGTTGGGGTTATTGTTTCGGTAAGGTTTAGGGTAGGGTTCTGTTTAGGGTTAAGTATAGTGTTAGGGTAAGAGTTAGAGTTCCATTTACAGTTGAGTGTTTTGGGTGTTACTGTTAGGGTTAGGGCTAGGGTTACAGTTAGAGTTAGGGTTAGAGTTTAGGGTTAGGTGTAAATTTATGGTAGCCTTAATGTTAGGTTAAGGTTAGGTTAGGGTTAGGGTCAGGGTTAGGATTAGGTTTAGGGTGAGGGTTAGGGTCAGAGATATTGTAAGGGTTAGGTTTAGGGTTACAAGTGGGCCATGGTTAAGGTTAGGGTTAGGTTTAGGGTTCAAGTTAGGGTTAGCTTTAGGTTAGGGATAGGATGAAGTTTAAGATAGGGTGAGGGTTAGGGTTATGGCTAAGGTTTGGGTTAGTTTTCGGGTTAGTGTTAAGGTTATGTTTAGGGTTAGGGTTAAGTTTATGGGTTGTGTTTAGTTTTAGGGTTAGGGTTAGATTTTAGGTTAGGGTTAAGTTTAGTGTAAACAGCTAAGGTTACGGTTTGTGTTAGGCATTGTGGTTGGGGTGAGGTTTAGGTTTAGGGTTAGGGTTTGAATGAAGTTTAGGATAGGGTGAGGGTTATTTTTATGGTTTGGGCTAAAGTTTGGTTTTGTGTTCAGCTTAGTGTTAAGGTTAGGTTTAGGGTTCGGTTTTGGGTTAGGGGTTATGTTTAGGGTTTGGGTTACGCTTTGGTTTAGGGTTCGTGTGAAGTTTAGGTTAAGGGTGAGGGTTAGGATAAAGGTTAGGGTTAGGTTTATGGTAAGGTGTTAGTGGTTAGAGGTGTAGTTTAGGGTTAGGGTTTGGGTGAGGGTTCCGGTTAGGAATTGTGGTTCTGGTCATGGTTGGGTTTGGTTCAGGTTTATGATTCGGATTCGGGTTAGTGTTAGAGTTAGGGTGAAAGTTAGGGTTAAGGTTTGGATTAGGCTTTGGTGTTAGGGGTTAGGGTTTGTGTTAGAGTTAGTGTTATCGTTAGGGCTCAGGGGTTTCAGGTTATTTTTAGGGTTAAGGTTAGGGATTGCATTAGGGTTAGGTTTGGGGGATACGGTTAGGGGTTAGGGTGAGGGTTACGGTTAGTTTTACAGTTAAAGTGTGGGTTTAGGATAAGTGTTATGATTAGGGTTAGAGTTGGAGTTATTTTTAGGTTTAGGGTTAGGTGTAGGGGAAGATTTAGGTTTAGGTCCAGGTTTAGGGTTAGAGTTAGTGTTCTCTCTAGGGTCAAGGGTGCAGTTAGGGTTAAGTTAGGATTAGGCCTAGGGCTAGGATTAGGTTTAGGGTTAATTTCAGGGCTATTGTAAGGGTTAGGTTTAGGGTTACAGATGGACTAGCGTTATGGTTAGAGGTAGGTTTAAGGTTAGGGTTTGGGTTAGGTTTAGGTTTAAGGTAGTGTTAGAGTTTGGATGAAGTTTAGGATAGGGTGAGGGTTATTTTTATGGTTAGGGCTAGAGTTTGGGTTTGTGTTCAGGTTAGCTTTAAGGCTAGGGTTCAGGTTAGGGTTAGGGGTTATGTTTAGGGTTAGGGTTATGTTTTGGTTTAGGGTTAGTGTGAAGTTTAGGTTAAGGGTGAGGGTTAGCATAAGAGTTAGAATTAGGGTTAGGATTATAGTTAGTGTTAGAGGTTAGATTTAGGATGCTAACGTTAGGTTTATGGTTAGGGTTGGGTTAATGTTAGAGTTAGGGTTAGATTAGGTTTAATGTTCGTGTTTGGGTTAGGGATAGGGTTAGGGATAGCATTAGGTTTAGGGTTGGGGATACGGTTAGGGGTTAGGGTGAGGGTTGTGGTTAGGGTGTGGGTTAGGGTTAGGTTTACAGTTAAGGTGAGGGTTTAGGGTAAGTTTTATAGTTAGGGTTCGAGTTAGGGTTTGGGTTAGGTTTAGGGTGAAGTTTCAGTTAATAGTCAGGGTCAGGGTAAGGGTTAGGGTTAAGATTACAGTTAGGGTTAAGTTTAGTGTTAGGGTTAGGGTTAGGGGAGGGGTAAGGTTAGGGTTAAGGCTAGGTTTACGGTAAAGGGTAGGGCTAGGTTAGGGTTAGGTTTAGAGTTAGAGCTAGTACTAGGGTTTAGGGTAAGAGGTAGGGTCAGGTTTAGAGTTTTTGTTAGTTTTAGGGTGGAGTTAAGGTTAAGCTTAGCGTTAGGGTAAGTGTTAGGTTTAGGTCAGGGTTAAGGTTAAGATTAGGGATAGGGTTAGGGTTAGGGAAAGGGTTAGGTGTTCGTGGGAGGGTTAGTGTTAGGTTTACACTTAAGCTGATGTTTTACAGTGTTACGGTTAGGTCAGGGTTGTAGTTAGGGTTAGGATGAGGTTTAGGTTTAGGGCTATATTTAGGGGATAGTTTAGGGTTAGGTTTAGTTTTAGGGTTAAGGTTAGGCTTAGGTTTATCTTGAAATTTATGTTAAGGATGAGGGTTAGGGTTAGCGTTAGGGTTAGGTGTTTGGGTTAGGGTTAGGGTTAGGTTTAGGGTAAGGGTTAGGGTTTGGTTTAGGATCACGCTTAGGGTTAGGATTAGAATTAGGGTTAGTGGTTAGGGTTAGGCTTAGGGTTAAGGTTAGGTTTAGGCTAAAGATCAGGATTTGATTTCGAGTTAGGTGTTAGTGTTTTGGTTAGGTTTAGGGTAGGGTTATATTTAGGGTTAGGTTAAGAGTTAGATTTATGTTTACAGTTAAGGTGAGGGTTTTGGGTAAGTGTTACATTTAGGGTTAGGGTTAGGTTTAGGGCTAGGGCTAGGGTTAGGTTTAGATTTCAGGTTACAGGTTAGGGTTAGGTTTAAGTTTATGGTAGGGTAAAGTTAGGGTTAAGGTTTGGTTAGGGTTAGGGTCAGGGTTAGGATTAGGATTAGGTTTAGGGTGAGGGTTAGGGTCAGCGTTATTGTAAGGGTTAGGTTTGGGGTTACAGGTGGGTCAAGGTTAAGGTTAGGGTCAGGGTTAAAGTTAGGGTGTGCTTTAGATTAGGGATAGGGTGAAGTTTAAGATAGGGTGAGGGTTAGGGTTATGGCTAAGGTTTGCTTGAGTTTTCAGGTTAGTGTTAAGGTTATGTTTAGGGTTAGGAATAAGTTTATGGGTTCTGTTTACTTTTAGGGTTAGGGGTAGATTTTAGGTTAGGGTTAAGTTCAGTGTTACGGTTAGGGTTAGGTTTACGGTTTGTGTTAGGCATTGTGGTTGGTTTGAGGATTAGGTTTAGCATTAGGGTTGGGTAGGGTTAGGATTATGGTTATGGTAAGGTGTTAGGGATTAGAGGAGTAGTATTGGGTTAGGGCTTGGGTGAGGGTTCCGGTTAGGCATTGTGGTTCTGGTCATGGTTAGGTTTGGTTTAGGGTTAGGGTTAGTTTTATGATTAGGTTTAGGGTTAGTGTTAGAGTTAGGGTTAGGCTTTGGTGCTAGGGGTTAGGTTTTGGGTTAGGGTTAGGGTTATCGTTAGGGCCTAGGTTTTCAGGTGAGTGTTAGGGTTAGGGTTAGGGATAGCATTAGGGTTAGCTTTTGGGGGTACGTTTAGGGGTTAGGTGAGGGTTACAGTTAGTATTGCAGTTAAGGTTAGGTTTTAGGGCAAGTGTTAGGACTAGGGTTAGAGTTAGAGTTAGGGTTAGGTTTAGGGTTAGGTGCAGGGTAAGTTTTAGGTTTAAGTCCTGGTTTAGGGTTAGAGTTAGTGTTCTATTTAGGGTCAAGTTTAGAGTTCGGGTTAGGTTTAGGATTAGGTCTATTGTTGGGCTTAGGATTAGGGTTAGGTTCAGAGCTATTGTAAGGCTTAGGTTTAGGGTTACAGATGGACTAGCTTTACGGTTAGAGTTAGGTTTAAGGTTAGGGTTTGGGCTAGGTTTACGTTTACGGTTATGGTTAGGGTTAGGATTTGGTTGAAGTTTAGCATAGGCTGAGGGTTACTTTTAGGGTTCGGGCTAGAGTTTGGGTTTGTGTTCAGGTTAGTGTTATGGTTAGATTTAGGGTCCAGTTTAGGGTTAGGGGTTAGGTTTAGTGTTAGGGTTAGTTTTAGGTTTAGGGTTAGTGTGAAGTTTAGGTTAAGGGTGAGAGTTAGGGTTAGGGTTAGGATTAGGGTTAGTGTTAGATGTTAGGTTTAGGGTGCTAGTTTTAGGTTTATGGTTAGGGTAGGTTTAAGTTTAGGGTTAATGTTAGGGTTAGTGTTAGATTAGGGTTACAGTTCATGTTAGGGTTACAGTTAGGGTTAGGGATAGCATTAGGTTTAGGGTTAGGAATATAGTTAGGGGTTAGGGTGAGGGTTGGGGATATGGTGAGGGTTAGGTTTAGGTTTACAGTTAAGGTGAGGGTTTAGGGTAATTGTTATGGTTAGGGTTAGAGTTAGGGTCATGGTGAAGTTTCAGGTAATAGCGGGGTTCAGGGTTAATGTTAGATTTAGGGTTAAGGTTAGTGTTAGGGTTAGGTTTAGGTTAGGGTTAAGGTAGAGGTCAGGTTAGGGTTAAGACTAGGTTTACGGTAAAGTGTAAGGCTAGGTCAGGGTTAGGTTTAGAGTTAGTGCTAGGGTTTAGGGTTAGGGTTAAGGTCAGGTTTAGAGTTATTGTTAGGTTTACTGTTAAGGTTAGGGTAGAGTTAAGGTTAAGGTTAAGTTTAAGTTTAGGGTAAGAGTTAGGTTTACGTCAGGTTTAGGGTTAGGATGAGGGATAGGCTTAGGGAAATGGTTACGGTTTCGTGTGCGGATTAGTGTTATGTTTACATTAAGCTGATGTTTTTGGGTGTTACAGTAAGGTTTAGCGTTAGAGTTAGGTTAGGTTTAGAGTTAGGGCTAGAGTATGGTGATAGTGCTTTAGGCTTAGGTTTAGGGTGGAATTTAGGTTAAGGATGAGGGTTAGGGTTGGGGTAGGTGTTTGGATTAATGTTAGGGTCAGTTTTAGGGTTTTGGTTTAGAGTTCAGGTTAGATTCAGGGTTAGGGTTAGATTTAGGTTTAGGGTTAGGGTTAGGTTTAGTGTTAGTTTAGCTTAGGGTTAGGGTTTGAATGAAGTTAGGGTAGGTTTAGGGTTATGGTTAGGTTGAAATTTTGGTTAAGTGTGAGGGTTTGGTTTCGGGTTAGGGTTAGAGTTAGGGTTAGTGGTTCAGGCTAGGTTTAGGGTTAAGGTTAGGTTTAGGCTAAGCATTAGGGTTAGAGTTAGGGTTAGTGGTTAGTGTTTCAGTTAGGTTTAGGATAGGGTTATAATTAGGGTTAAGTTTAGGGTTACGGTAAGAGTTAGATTTACGTTTACAGTTAAGGTGAGGGTTTTGCGTAACTGTTACGGTTAGGGTTAGGGCTAGGTTTAGGGTGAGAGTTGGGTTAGGGGTTAGGTTTAGGTTAAGTTTATGGTAGGCTTAAAGTTAGGGTTAAGGTTAGGTTAGGGTTAGGGTCAGGGTTAGGATTAGAATTAGGTTTCGGGCGAGGGTTAGTGTCAGAGTTATTATAAGGGTTAGGTTTAGGGTTACAGATGGGCCAAGGTTAAGGTTAGGGTTAGGTTTAGGGGTAGGATTAGGGTTAAAGTTAGGGTTAGCTTTAGGTTAGGGATAGGGTGAAGTAAAGTAGGGTGAGGGTTAGGGTTATGGCTAAGGTTTGGGTTCGTTTTCAGGTTAGTGTTAAGTTTATGTTTAGGGTTAGGGTTAAGTTTATGGGTTCTGTTTAGTTTTAGGGTTAGGGTTAGATTTTAGGTTAGGGTTAAGTTAAGTGTAACAGTTAGGGTTACGATTTGTGTTAGGCATTGTGGTTGGGGTGAGTGTTAGGTTTATGGTTAGGGTTGGGTAGAGTTAGGATTATGGTTATGGTAAGGTGTTAGGGTTTAGAGGTGTAGTTTAGGGTTAGGGTTTGGGTGAGGGTTTCGGTTAGGCATTGTGGTTCTGGTCATGGTTAAGTTTGGTTCAGTGTTAGGGTTAGGTTTATGATTAGGTTTCGGGTTAGTGTTAGAGTTAGGGTGAGGGATAGTGTTAAGGTTTAGGTTAGGTTTTGGTGTTATGGGTTAGGGTTTGCTTTAGGGTTAGTGTTATCTTTATGGCTTAGGGGTTTCAGGTTAGTGTTGTGGTTAGGGCTAGGGTTAGCATTAGGGTTAGGGTTGTGGGCTACGGTTAGGGGTTAGAGTGAAGGTTACGGTTAGTTTTACAGTTAAGGTGAGGGTTTAGGGTAAGTGTTCTGATTAGGGTTAGAGTTCGAGTTAGGGTTAGGTTTAGGGATAGGGTTAGGTGTAGGGTAATATTTAGGTTTACGTCCAAGTTTAGGGTTAGGGTTAGTGTTGTATTTAGGGTCAGAGCTAGTGTTCTATTTAGGGTCAAGTTTAGAGTTAGGGTTAGGTTTAGGATTAGGATTATGTTTAGGGTTAGGGTTAGGTTCAGGGCTATCGTAAGGGTTAGGTTTAGGGTTTCAGATGGACTAGTGTTATGGTTAGAGTTAGGTTTAAGGTAAGGGTTTTGCTTAGGTTTAGGTTAGGGCTAAGGTTAGGGTTAGGTTTTGGATGATGTTTAGGCTAGGGTGAGGGTTATTTTTATGGTTAGGGCTGGAGTTTGGGTTTGTGCTCACGTTACTTTTAAGGTTAGGTTTAGGGTTTGGATTAGGGTTAAGGGTTATGTTTAGGGTTAGATTTACGAACAGGGTTAGTATTAGTGTGAAGTTCAGGTTAAGTGGGAGGGTTAGGATAAGGGTTAGGATTAGGGTTAGAATTATAATGTTAGACATTAGGTTTAGGGTGTTAGGTTTAGGTTCATGGTTAGGCTAGTCTTAAGTTTAAGGTTAATGTTAGGGTTAGGATTAGATTAGGGTTACTCTTCGTGTTAGAGTTAGGGTTAGGGATAAGTTTAGGGATAGCATTAGGTTTAGGGTTGGGGACAGGGTTAAGGGTTAGGGTGTGTGTTAGTGTTAGGTTTACCGTTAAGGAGAGGGTTTAGGTTAATTGTTATGGTTAGGGTTAGAGTTAGAGTTAGGGTTAGGGTTAGGGTGAAGTTTCAGTTAATAGTGAGTGTTAGGGTTAAGGTTAGAGTTAGGGTTAAGGTTAGTGTCAGGGTTAGGTTTAGGTTTAGGGTTACGGTAGGGGTAAGGTTACTGTGAAGGCTAGGTTTACAGTAAAGGGTAGTGCTGGGTTAGGGTTAGGGTTACGTTTAGAGTTATTGTTAGGCTTAAGTTTAGGGTTAGGGTAGAGTTAATGTTAGGGTTAATTTTAGGGTTAGGGTAAGGGTTAGGTTTAGTTCAGGGTTAGGGCTAGGATTAGGGATAGGGTTAGGATTGGGGGATGGGTTAGGGATTCGTGTGAGGGTTAGTGTCAGGTTTACAGTTAAGCTGATGTTTTAGGGTGTTACAGTTAGGGTTAGGGTTAGAGTTAGGGTTAGGATTAGGTTTATGCTTAGGATTAGGGTTAGGGTTAGGGTCAGGGTTAGGTGGAGATTTAGTGTCATGTTTAGGTTGTTTTTTTAGTTTTAGGGTTAGGCTTAGTGTGAAGTTTATTTTAATTATGAGGTTTAGGGTTAGGGGTTAGGGTTAGGTTATGTTTAGTTTTAGGTTTAGGGTTAGTGGTAGCGTTAGGGTTAGTTTTAGTTTTGGTTAGGGTTTGAATGAATTTAAGGTAGGTTTAGCGTTATGGTTAGGGTGAAATTTTGGTTAAGGGTGAGAGTTTTTTTTAGGTTTAGGGTTAGGGTTAGAGTCAGGGTGAGTGTTTAGGTTTAGGTTTAAGATTAAGTTTAGGTTTAGGCTAATGATTAGGTTTAGAGTTAGGGTTAGGGGTTATTGTTTCGGTAAGGTTTAGGGTAGGGTTCTGTTTAGGGTTAAGTATAGTGTTAGGGTAAGAGTTAGAGTTCCATTTACAGTTGAGTGTTTTGGGTGTTACTGTTAGGGTTAGGGCTAGGGTTACAGTTAGAGTTAGGGTTAGAGTTTAGGGTTAGGTGTAAATTTATGGTAGCCTTAATGTTAGGTTAAGGTTAGGTTAGGGTTAGGGTCAGGGTTAGGATTAGGTTTAGGGTGAGGGTTAGGGTCAGAGATATTGTAAGGGTTAGGTTTAGGGTTACAAGTGGGCCATGGTTAAGGTTAGGGTTAGGTTTAGGGTTCAAGTTAGGGTTAGCTTTAGGTTAGGGATAGGATGAAGTTTAAGATAGGGTGAGGGTTAGGGTTATGGCTAAGTTTTGGGTTAGTTTTCGGGTTAGTGTTAAGGTTATGTTTAGGGTTAGGGTTAAGTTTATGGGTTGTGTTTAGTTTTAGGGTTAGGGTTAGATTTTAGGTTAGGGTTAAGTTTAGTGTAAACAGCTAAGGTTACGGTTTGTGTTAGGCATTGTGGTTGGGGTGAGGTTTAGGTTTAGGGTTAGGGTTTGAATGAAGTTTAGGATAGGGTGAGGGTTATTTTTATGGTTTGGGCTAAAGTTTGGTTTTGTGTTCAGCTTAGTGTTAAGGTTAGGTTTAGGGTTCGGTTTTGGGTTAGGGGTTATGTTTAGGGTTTGGGTTACGCTTTGGTTTAGGGTTCGTGTGAAGTTTAGGTTAAGGGTGAGGGTTAGGATAAAGGTTAGGATTAGGTTTATGGTAAGGTGTTAGTGGTTAGAGGTGTAGTTTAGGGTTAGGGTTTGGGTGAGGGTTCCGGTTAGGAATTGTGGTTCTGGTCATGGTTGGGTTTGGTTCAGGTTTATGATTCGGATTCGGGTTAGTGTTAGAGTTAGGGTGAAAGTTAGGGTTAAGGTTTGGATTAGGCTTTGGTGTTAGGGGTTAGGGTTTGTGTTAGAGTTAGTGTTATCGTTAGGGCTCAGGGGTTTCAGGTTATTTTTAGGGTTAAGGTTAGGGATTGCATTAGGGTTAGGTTTGGGGGATACGGTTAGGGGTTAGGGTGAGGGTTACGGTTAGTTTTACAGTTAAAGTGTGGGTTTAGGATAAGTGTTATGATTAGGGTTAGAGTTGGAGTTATTTTTAGGTTTAGGGTTAGGTGTAGGGGAAGATTTAGGTTTAGGTCCAGGTTTAGGGTTAGAGTTAGTGTTCTCTCTAGGGTCAAGGGTGCAGTTAGGGTTAAGTTAGGATTAGGCCTAGGGCTAGGATTAGGTTTAGGGTTAATTTCAGGGCTATTGTAAGGGTTAGGTTTAGGGTTACAGATGGACTAGCGTTATGGTTAGAGGTAGGTTTAAGGTTAGGGTTTGGGTTAGGTTTAGGTTTAAGGTAGTGTTAGAGTTTGGATGAAGTTTAGGATAGGGTGAGGGTTATTTTTATGGTTAGGGCTAGAGTTTGGGTTTGTGTTCAGGTTAGCTTTAAGGCTAGGGTTCAGGTTAGGGTTAGGGGTTATGTTTAGGGTTAGGGTTATGTTTTGGTTTAGGGTTAGTGTGAAGTTTAGGTTAAGGGTGAGGGTTAGCATAAGAGTTAGAATTAGGGTTAGGATTATAGTTAGTGTTAGAGGTTAGATTTAGGATGCTAACGTTAGGTTTATGGTTAGGGTTGGGTTAATGTTAGAGTTAGGGTTAGATTAGGTTTAATGTTCGTGTTTGGGTTAGAGATAGGGTTAGGGATAGCATTAGGTTTAGGGTTGGGGATACGGTTAGGGGTTAGGGTGAGGGTTGTGGTTAGGGTGTGGGTTAGGGTTAGGTTTACAGTTAAGGTGAGGGTTTAGGGTAAGTGTTATAGTTAGGGTTCGAGTTAGGGTTTGGGTTAGGTTTAGGGTGAAGTTTCAGTTAATAGTCAGGGTCAGGGTAAGGGTTAGGGTTAAGATTACAGTTAGGGTTAAGTTTAGTGTTAGGGTTAGGGTTAGGGGAGGGGTAAGGTTAGGGTTAAGGCGAGGTTTACGGTAAAGGGTAGGGCTAGGTTAGGGTTAGGTTTAGAGTTAGAGCTAGTACTAGGGTTTAGGGTAAGAGGTAGGGTCAGGTTTAGAGTTTTTGTTAGTTTTAGGGTGGAGTTAAGGTTAAGCTTAGCGTTAGGGTAAGTGTTAGGTTTAGGTCAGGGTTAAGGTTAAGATTAGGGATAGGGTTAGGGTTAGGGAAAGGGTTAGGTGTTCGTGGGAGGGTTAGTGTTAGGTTTACACTTAAGCTGATGTTTTACAGTGTTACGGTTAGGTCAGGGTTGTAGTTAGGGTTAGGATGAGGTTTAGGTTTAGGGCTATATTTAGGGGATAGTTTAGGGTTAGGTTTAGTTTTAGGGTTAAGGTTAGGCTTAGGTTTATCTTGAAATTTATGTTAAGGATGAGGGTTAGGGTTAGCGTTAGGGTTAGGTGTTTGGGTTAGGGTTAGGGTTAGGTTTAGGGTAAGGGTTAGGGTTTGGTTTAGGATCACGCTTAGGGTTAGGATTAGAATTAGGGTTAGTGGTTAGGGTTAGGCTTAGGGTTAAGGTTAGGTTTAGGCTAAAGATCAGGATTTGATTTCGAGTTAGGTGTTAGTGTTTTGGTTAGGTTTAGGGTAGGGTTATATTTAGGGTTAGGTTAAGAGTTAGATTTATGTTTACAGTTAAGGTGAGGGTTTTGGGTAAGTGTTACATTTAGGGTTAGGGTTAGGTTTAGGGCTAGGGCTAGGGTTAGGTTTAGATTTCAGGTTACAGGTTAGGGTTAGGTTTAAGTTTATGGTAGGGTAAAGTTAGGGTTAAGGTTTGGTTAGGGTTAGGGTCAGGGTTAGGATTAGGATTAGGTTTAGGGTGAGGGTTAGGGTCAGCGTTATTGTAAGGGTTAGGTTTGGGGTTACAGGTGGGTCAAGGTTAAGGTTAGGGTCAGGGTTAAAGTTAGGGTGTGCTTTAGATTAGGGATAGGGTGAAGTTTAAGATAGGGTGAGGGTTAGGGTTATGGCTAAGGTTTGCTTGAGTTTTCAGGTTAGTGTTAAGGTTATGTTTAGGGTTAGGAATAAGTTTATGGGTTCTGTTTACTTTTAGGGTTAGGGGTAGATTTTAGGTTAGGGTTAAGTTCAGTGTTACGGTTAGGGTTAGGTTTACGGTTTGTGTTAGGCATTGTGGTTGGTTTGAGGATTAGGTTTAGCATTAGGGTTGGGTAGGGTTAGGATTATGGTTATGGTAAGGTGTTAGGGATTAGAGGAGTAGTATTGGGTTAGGGCTTGGGTGAGGGTTCCGGTTAGGCATTGTGGTTCTGGTCATGGTTAGGTTTGGTTTAGGGTTAGGGTTAGTTTTATGATTAGGTTTAGGGTTAGTGTTAGAGTTAGGGTTAGGCTTTGGTGCTAGGGGTTAGGTTTTGGGTTAGGGTTAGGGTTATCGTTAGGGCCTAGGTTTTCAGGTGAGTGTTAGGGTTAGGGTTAGGGATAGCATTAGGGTTAGCTTTTGGGGGTACGTTTAGGGGTTAGGTGAGGGTTACAGTTAGTATTGCAGTTAAGGTTAGGTTTTAGGGCAAGTGTTAGGACTAGGGTTAGAGTTAGAGTTAGGGTTAGGTTTAGGGTTAGGTGCAGGGTAAGTTTTAGGTTTAAGTCCTGGTTTAGGGTTAGAGTTAGTGTTCTATTTAGGGTCAAGTTTAGAGTTCGGGTTAGGTTTAGGATTAGGTCTATTGTTGGGCTTAGGATTAGGGTTAGGTTCAGAGCTATTGTAAGGCTTAGGTTTAGGGTTACAGATGGACTAGCTTTACGGTTAGAGTTAGGTTTAAGGTTAGGGTTTGGGCTAGGTTTACGTTTACGGTTATGGTTAGGGTTAGGATTTGGTTGAAGTTTAGCATAGGCTGAGGGTTACTTTTAGGGTTCGGGCTAGAGTTTGGGTTTGTGTTCAGGTTAGTGTTATGGTTAGATTTAGGGTCCAGTTTAGGGTTAGGGGTTAGGTTTAGTGTTAGGGTTAGTTTTAGGTTTAGGGTTAGTGTGAAGTTTAGGTTAAGGGTGAGAGTTAGGGTTAGGGTTAGGATTAGGGTTAGTGTTAGACGTTAGGTTTAGGGTGCTAGTTTTAGGTTTATGGTTAGGGTAGGTTTAAGTTTAGGGTTAATGTTAGGGTTAGTGTTAGATTAGGGTTACAGTTCATGTTAGGGTTACAGTTAGGGTTAGGGATAGCATTAGGTTTAGGGTTAGGAATATAGTTAGGGGTTAGGGTGAGGGTTGAGGGATAGCATTAGGTTTAGGGTTAGGAATATAGTTAGGGGTTAGGGTGAGGGTTGGGGATATGGTGAGGGTTAGGTTTAGGTTTACAGTTAAGGTGAGGGTTTAGGGTAATTGTTATGGTTAGGGTTAGAGTTAGGGTCATGGTGAAGTTTCAGGTAATAGCGGGGTTCAGGGTTAATGTTAGATTTAGGGTTAAGGTTAGTGTTAGGGTTAGGTTTAGGTTAGGGTTAAGGTAGCGGTCAGGTTAGGGTTAAGACTAGGTTTACGGTAAAGTGTAAGGCTAAGTCAGGGTTAGGTTTAGAGTTAGTGCTAGGGTTTAGGGTTAGGGTTAAGGTCAGGTTTAGAGTTATTGTTAGGTTTACTGTTAAGGTTAGGGTAGAGTTAAGGTTAAGGTTAAGTTTAAGTTTAGGGTAAGAGTTAGGTTTACGTCAGGTTTAGGGTTAGGATGAGGGATAGGCTTAGGGAAATGGTTACGGTTTCGTGTGCGGATTAGTGTTATGTTTACATTAAGCTGATGTTTTTGGGTGTTACAGTAAGGTTTAGCGTTAGAGTTAGGTTAGGTTTAGAGTTAGGGCTAGAGTATGGTGATAGTGCTTTAGGCTTAGGTTTAGGGTGGAATTTAGGTTAAGGATGAGGGTTAGGGTTGGGGTAGGTGTTTGGATTAATGTTAGGGTCAGTTTTAGGGTTTTGGTTTAGAGTTCAGGTTAGATTCAGGGTTAGGGTTAGATTTAGGTTTAGGGTTAGGGTTAGGTTTAGTGTTAGTTTAGCTTAGGGTTAGGGTTTGAATGAAGTTAGGGTAGGTTTAGCGTTATGGTTAGGTTGAAATTTTGGTTAAGTGTGAGGGTTTGGTTTCGGGTTAGGGTTAGAGTTAGGGTTAGTGGTTCAGGCTAGGTTTAGGGTTAAGGTTAGGTTTAGGCTAAGCATTAGGGTTAGAGTTAGGGTTAGTGGTTAGTGTTTCAGTTAGGTTTAGGATAGGGTTATAATTAGGGTTAAGTTTAGGGTTACGGTAAGAGTTAGATTTACGTTTACAGTTAAGGTGAGGGTTTTGCGTAACTGTTACGGTTAGGGTTAGAGCTAGGTTTAGGGTGAGAGTTGGGTTAGGGGTTAGGTTTAGGTTAAGTTTATGGTAGGCTTAAAGTTAGGGTTAAGGTTAGGTTAGGGTTAGGGTCAGGGTTAGGATTAGAATTAGGTTTCGGGCGAGGGTTAGTGTCAGAGTTATTATAAGGGTTAGGTTTAGGGTTACAGATGGGCCAAGGTTAAGGTTAGGGTTAGGTTTAGGGGTAGGATTAGGGTTAAAGTTAGGGTTAGCTTTAGGTTAGGGATAGGGTGAAGTAAAGTAGGGTGAGGGTTAGGGTTATGGCTAAGGTTTGGGTTCGTTTTCAGGTTAGTGTTAAGTTTATGTTTAGGGTTAGGGTTAAGTTTATGGGTTCTGTTTAGTTTTAGGGTTAGGGTTAGATTTTAGGTTAGGGTTAAGTTAAGTGTAACAGTTAGGGTTACGATTTGTGTTAGGCATTGTGGTTGGGGTGAGTGTTAGGTTTATGGTTAGGGTTGGGTAGAGTTAGGATTATGGTTATGGTAAGGTGTTAGGGTTTAGAGGTGTAGTTTAGGGTTAGGGTTTGGGTGAGGGTTTCGGTTAGGCATTGTGGTTCTGGTCATGGTTAAGTTTGGTTCAGTGTTAGGGTTAGGTTTATGATTAGGTTTCGGGTTAGTGTTAGAGTTAGGGTGAGGGATAGTGTTAAGGTTTAGGTTAGGTTTTGGTGTTATGGGTTAGGGTTTGCTTTAGGGTTAGTGTTATCTTTATGGCTTAGGGGTTTCAGGTTAGTGTTGTGGTTAGGGCTAGGGTTAGCATTAGGGTTAGGGTTGTGGGCTACGGTTAGGGGTTAGAGTGAAGGTTACGGTTAGTTTTACAGTTAAGGTGAGGGTTTAGGGTAAGTGTTCTGATTAGGGTTAGAGTTCGAGTTAGGGTTAGGTTTAGGGATAGGGTTAGGTGTAGGGTAATATTTAGGTTTACGTCCAAGTTTAGGGTTAGAGTTAGTGTTGTATTTAGGGTCAGAGCTAGTGTTCTATTTAGGGTCAAGTTTAGAGTTAGGGTTAGGTTTAGGATTAGGATTATGTTTAGGGTTAGGGTTAGGTTCAGGGCTATCGTAAGGGTTAGGTTTAGGGTTTCAGATGGACTAGTGTTATGGTTAGAGTTAGGTTTAAGGTAAGGGTTTTGCTTAGGTTTAGGTTAGGGCTAAGGTTAGGGTTAGGTTTTGGATGATGTTTAGGCTAGGGTGAGGGTTATTTTTATGGTTAGGGCTGGAGTTTGGGTTTGTGCTCACGTTACTTTTAAGGTTAGGTTTAGGGTTTGGATTAGGGTTAGGGGTTATGTTTAGGGTTAGATTTACGAACAGGGTTAGTATTAGTGTGAAGTTCAGGTTAAGTGGGAGGGTTAGGATAAGGGTTAGGATTAGGGTTAGAATTATAATGTTAGACATTAGGTTTAGGGTGTTAGGTTTAGGTTCATGGTTAGGCTAGTCTTAAGTTTAAGGTTAATGTTAGGGTTAGGATTAGATTAGGGTTACTCTTCGTGTTAGAGTTAGGGTTAGGGATAAGTTTAGGGATAGCATTAGGTTTAGGGTTGGGGACAGGGTTAAGGGTTAGGGTGTGTGTTAGTGTTAGGTTTACCGTTAAGGAGAGGGTTTAGGTTAATTGTTATGGTTAGGGTTAGAGTTAGAGTTAGGGTTAGGGTTAGGGTGAAGTTTCAGTTAATAGTGAGTGTTAGGGTTAAGGTTAGAGTTAGGGTTAAGGTTAGTGTCAGGGTTAGGTTTAGGTTTAGGGTTACGGTAGGGGTAAGGTTACTGTGAAGGCTAGGTTTACAGTAAAGGGTAGTGCTGGGTTAGGGTTAGGGTTACGTTTAGAGTTATTGTTAGGCTTAAGTTTAGGGTTAGGGTAGAGTTAATGTTAGGGTTAATTTTAGGGTTAGGGTAAGGGTTAGGTTTAGTTCAGGGTTAGGGCTAGGATTAGGGATAGGGTTAGGATTGGGGGATGGGTTAGGGATTCGTGTGAGGGTTAGTGTCAGGTTTACAGTTAAGCTGATGTTTTAGGGTGTTACAGTTAGGGTTAGGGTTAGAGTTAGGGTTAGGATTAGGTTTATGCTTAGGATTAGGGTTAGGGTTAGGGTCAGGGTTAGGTGGAGATTTAGTGTCATGTTTAGGTTGTTTTTTTAGTTTTAGGGTTAGGCTTAGTGTGAAGTTTATTTTAATTATGAGGTTTAGGGTTAGGGGTTAGGGTTAGGTTATGTTTAGTTTTAGGTTTAGGGTTAGTGGTAGTGTTAGGGTTAGTTTTAGTTTTGGTTAGGGTTTGAATGAATTTAAGGTAGGTTTAGCGTTATGGTTAGGGTGAAATTTTGGTTAAGGGTGAGAGTTTTTTTTAGGTTTAGGGTTAGGGTTAGAGTCAGGGTGAGTGTTTAGGTTTAGGTTTAAGATTAAGTTTAGGTTTAGGCTAATGATTAGGTTTAGAGTTAGGGTTAGGGGTTATTGTTTCGGTAAGGTTTAGGGTAGGGTTCTGTTTAGGGTTAAGTATAGTGTTAGGGTAAGAGTTAGAGTTCCATTTACAGTTGAGTGTTTTGGGTGTTACTGTTAGGGTTAGGGCTAGGGTTACAGTTAGAGTTAGGGTTAGAGTTTAGGGTTAGGTGTAAATTTATGGTAGCCTTAATGTTAGGTTAAGGTTAGGTTAGGGTTAGGGTCAGGGTTAGGATTAGGTTTAGGGTGAGGGTTAGGGTCAGAGATATTGTAAGGGTTAGGTTTAGGGTTACAAGTGGGCCATGGTTAAGGTTAGGGTTAGGTTTAGGGTTCAAGTTAGGGTTAGCTTTAGGTTAGGGATAGGATGAAGTTTAAGATAGGGTGAGGGTTAGGGTTATGGCTAAGTTTTGGGTTAGTTTTCGGGTTAGTGTTAAGGTTATGTTTAGGGTTAGGGTTAAGTTTATGGGTTGTGTTTAGTTTTAGGGTTAGGGTTAGATTTTAGGTTAGGGTTAAGTTTAGTGTAAACAGCTAAGGTTACGGTTTGTGTTAGGCATTGTGGTTGGGGTGAGGTTTAGGTTTAGGGTTAGGGTTTGAATGAAGTTTAGGATAGGGTGAGGGTTATTTTTATGGTTTGGGCTAAAGTTTGGTTTTGTGTTCAGCTTAGTGTTAAGTTTAGGTTTAGGGTTCGGTTTTGGGTTAGGGGTTATGTTTAGGGTTTGGGTTACGCTTTGGTTTAGGGTTCGTGTGAAGTTTAGGTTAAGGGTGAGGGTTAGGATAAAGGTTAGGATTAGGTTTATGGTAAGGTGTTAGTGGTTAGAGGTGTAGTTTAGGGTTAGGGTTTGGGTGAGGGTTCCGGTTAGGAATTGTGGTTCTGGTCATGGTTGGGTTTGGTTCAGGTTTATGATTCGGATTCGGGTTAGTGTTAGAGTTAGGGTGAAAGTCAGGGTTAAGGTTTGGATTAGGCTTTGGTGTTAGGGGTTAGGGTTTGTGTTAGAGTTAGTGTTATCGTTAGGGCTCAGGGGTTTCAGGTTATTTTTAGGGTTAAGGTTAGGGATTGCATTAGGGTTAGGTTTGGGGGATACGGTTAGGGGTTAGGGTGAGGGTTACGGTTAGTTTTACAGTTAAAGTGTGGGTTTAGGATAAGTGTTATGATTAGGGTTAGAGTTGGAGTTATTTTTAGGTTTAGGGTTAGGTGTAGGGGAAGATTTAGGTTTAGGTCCAGGTTTAGGGTTAGAGTTAGTGTTCTCTCTAGGGTCAAGGGTGCAGTTAGGGTTAAGTTAGGATTAGGCCTAGGGCTAGGATTAGGTTTAGGGTTAATTTCAGGGCTATTGTAAGGGTTAGGTTTAGGGTTACAGATGGACTAGCGTTATGGTTAGAGGTAGGTTTAAGGTTAGGGTTTGGGTTAGGTTTAGGTTTAAGGTAGTGTTAGAGTTTGGATGAAGTTTAGGATAGGGTGAGGGTTATTTTTATGGTTAGGGCTAGAGTTTGGGTTTGTGTTCAGGTTAGCTTTAAGGCTAGGGTTCAGGTTAGGGTTAGGGGTTATGTTTAGGGTTAGGGTTATGTTTTGGTTTAGGGTTAGTGTGAAGTTTAGGTTAAGGGTGAGGGTTAGGATAAGAGTTAGAATTAGGGTTAGGATTATAGTTAGTGTTAGAGGTTAGATTTAGGATGCTAACGTTAGGTTTATGGTTAGGGTTGGGTTAATGTTAGAGTTAGGGTTAGATTAGGTTTAATGTTCGTGTTTGGGTTAGGGATAGGGTTAGGGATAGCATTAGGTTTAGGGTTGGGGATACGGTTAGGGGTTAGGGTGAGGGTTGTGGTTAGGGTGTGGGTTAGGGTTAGGTTTACAGTTAAGGTGAGGGTTTAGGGTAAGTTTTATAGTTAGGGTTCGAGTTAGGGTTTGGGTTAGGTTTAGGGTGAAGTTTCAGTTAATAGTCAGGGTCAGGGTAAGGGTTAGGGTTAAGATTACAGTTAGGGTTAAGTTTAGTGTTAGGGTTAGGGTTAGGGGAGGGGTAAGGTTAGGGTTAAGGCTAGGTTTACGGTAAAGGGTAGGGCTAGGTTAGGGTTAGGTTTAGAGTTAGAGCTAGTACTAGGGTTTAGGGTAAGAGGTAGGGTCAGGTTTAGAGTTTTTGTTAGTTTTAGGGTGGAGTTAAGGTTAAGCTTAGCGTTAGGGTAAGTGTTAGGTTTAGGTCAGGGTTAAGGTTAAGATTAGGGATAGGGTTAGGGTTAGGGAAAGGGTTAGGTGTTCGTGGGAGGGTTAGTGTTAGGTTTACACTTAAGCTGATGTTTTACAGTGTTACGGTTAGGTCAGGGTTGTAGTTAGGGTTAGGATGAGGTTTAGGTTTAGGGCTATATTTAGGGGATAGTTTAGGGTTAGGTTTGGTTTTAGGGTTAAGGTTAGGCTTAGGTTTATCTTGAAATTTATGTTAAGGATGAGGGTTAGGGTTAGCGTTAGGGTTAGGTGTTTGGGTTAGGGTTAGGGTTAGGTTTAGGGTAAGGGTTAGGGTTTGGTTTAGGATCACGCTTAGGGTTAGGATTAGAATTAGGGTTAGTGGTTAGGGTTAGGCTTAGGGTTAAGGTTAGGTTTAGGCTAAAGATCAGGATTTGATTTCGAGTTAGGTGTTAGTGTTTTGGTTAGGTTTAGGGTAGGGTTATATTTAGGGTTAGGTTAAGAGTTAGATTTATGTTTACAGTTAAGGTGAGGGTTTTGGGTAAGTGTTACATTTAGGGTTAGGGTTAGGTTTAGGGCTAGGGCTAGGGTTAGGTTTAGATTTCAGGTTACAGGTTAGGGTTAGGTTTAAGTTTATGGTAGGGTAAAGTTAGGGTTAAGGTTTGGTTAGGGTTAGGGTCAGGGTTAGGATTAGGATTAGGTTTAGGGTGAGGGTTAGGGTCAGCGTTATTGTAAGGGTTAGGTTTGGGGTTACAGGTGGGTCAAGGTTAAGGTTAGGGTCAGGGTTAAAGTTAGGGTGTGCTTTAGATTAGGGATAGGGTGAAGTTTAAGATAGGGTGAGGGTTAGGGTTATGGCTAAGGTTTGCTTGAGTTTTCAGGTTAGTGTTAAGGTTATGTTTAGGGTTAGGAATAAGTTTATGGGTTCTGTTTACTTTTAGGGTTAGGGGTAGATTTTAGGTTAGGGTTAAGTTCAGTGTTACGGTTAGGGTTAGGTTTACGGTTTGTGTTAGGCATTGTGGTTGGTTTGAGGATTAGGTTTAGCATTAGGGTTGGGTAGGGTTAGGATTATGGTTATGGTAAGGTGTTAGGGATTAGAGGAGTAGTATTGGGTTAGGGCTTGGGTGAGGGTTCCGGTTAGGCATTGTGGTTCTGGTCATGGTTAGGTTTGGTTTAGGGTTAGGGTTAGTTTTATGATTAGGTTTAGGGTTAGTGTTAGAGTTAGGGTTAGGCTTTGGTGCTAGGGGTTAGGTTTTGGGTTAGGGTTAGGGTTATCGTTAGGGCCTAGGTTTTCAGGTGAGTGTTAGGGTTAGGGTTAGGGATAGCATTAGGGTTAGCTTTTGGGGGTACGTTTAGGGGTTAGGTGAGGGTTACAGTTAGTATTGCAGTTAAGGTTAGGTTTTAGGGCAAGTGTTAGGACTAGGGTTAGAGTTAGAGTTAGGGTTAGGTTTAGGGTTAGGTGCAGGGTAAGTTTTAGGTTTAAGTCCTGGTTTAGGGTTAGAGTTAGTGTTCTATTTAGGGTCAAGTTTAGAGTTCGGGTTAGGTTTAGGATTAGGTCTATTGTTGGGCTTAGGATTAGGGTTAGGTTCAGAGCTATTGTAAGGCTTAGGTTTAGGGTTACAGATGGACTAGCTTTACGGTTAGAGTTAGGTTTAAGGTTAGGGTTTGGGCTAGGTTTACGTTTACGGTTATGGTTAGGGTTAGGATTTGGTTGAAGTTTAGCATAGGCTGAGGGTTACTTTTAGGGTTCGGGCTAGAGTTTGGGTTTGTGTTCAGGTTAGTGTTATGGTTAGATTTAGGGTCCAGTTTAGGGTTAGGGGTTAGGTTTAGTGTTAGGGTTAGTTTTAGGTTTAGGGTTAGTGTGAAGTTTAGGTTAAGGGTGAGAGTTAGGGTTAGGGTTAGGATTAGGGTTAGTGTTAGACGTTAGGTTTAGGGTGCTAGTTTTAGGTTTATGGTTAGGGTAGGTTTAAGTTTAGGGTTAATGTTAGGGTTAGTGTTAGATTAGGGTTACAGTTCATGTTAGGGTTACAGTTAGGGTTAGGGATAGCATTAGGTTTAGGGTTAGGAATATAGTTAGGGGTTAGGGTGAGGGTTGAGGGATAGCATTAGGTTTAGGGTTAGGAATATAGTTAGGGGTTAGGGTGAGGGTTGGGGATATGGTGAGGGTTAGGTTTAGGTTTACAGTTAAGGTGAGGGTTTAGGGTAATTGTTATGGTTAGGGTTAGAGTTAGGGTCATGGTGAAGTTTCAGGTAATAGCGGGGTTCAGGGTTAATGTTAGATTTAGGGTTAAGGTTAGTGTTAGGGTTAGGTTAGGGTTAAGGTAGCGGTCAGGTTAGGGTTAAGACTAGGTTTACGGTAAAGTGTAAGGCTAGGTCAGGGTTAGGTTTAGAGTTAGTGCTAGGGTTTAGGGTTAGGGTTAAGGTCAGGTTTAGAGTTATTGTTAGGTTTACTGTTAAGGTTAGGGTAGAGTTAAGGTTAAGGTTAAGTTTAAGTTTAGGGTAAGAGTTAGGTTTACGTCAGGTTTAGGGTTAGGATGAGGGATAGGCTTAGGGAAATGGTTACGGTTTCGTGTGCGGATTAGTGTTATGTTTACATTAAGCTGATGTTTTTGGGTGTTACAGTAAGGTTTAGCGTTAGAGTTAGGTTAGGTTTAGAGTTAGGGCTAGAGTATGGTGATAGTGCTTTAGGCTTAGGTTTAGGGTGGAATTTAGGTTAAGGATGAGGGTTAGGGTTGGGGTAGGTGTTTGGATTAATGTTAGGGTCAGTTTTAGGGTTTTGGTTTAGAGTTCAGGTTAGATTCAGGGTTAGGGTTAGATTTAGGTTTAGGGTTAGGGTTAGGTTTAGTGTTAGTTTAGCTTAGGGTTAGGGTTTGAATGAAGTTAGGGTAGGTTTAGGGTTACGGTTAGGTTGAAATTTTGGTTAAGTGTGAGGGTTTGGTTTCGGGTTAGGATTAGAGTTAGGGTTAGTGGTTAAGGTTAGGTTTAGGGTTAAGGTTAGGTTTAGGCTAAGCATTAGGGTTAGAGTTAGGGTTAGTGGTTAGTGTTTCAGTTAGGTTTAGGATAGGGTTATAATTAGGGTTAAGTTTAGGGTTACGGTAAGAGTTAGATTTACGTTTACAGTTAAGGTGAGGGTTTTGCGTAACTGTTACGGTTAGGGTTAGGGCTAGGTTTAGGGTGAGAGTTGGGTTAGGGGTTAGGTTTAGGTTAAGTTTATGGTAGGCTTAAAGTTAGGGTTAAGGTTAGGTTAGGGTTAGGGTCAGGGTTAGGATTAGAATTAGGTTTCGGGCGAGGGTTAGTGTCAGAGTTATTATAAGGGTTAGGTTTAGGGTTACAGATGGGCCAAGGTTAAGGTTAGGGTTAGGTTTAGGGGTAGGATTAGGGTTAAAGTTAGGGTTAGCTTTAGGTTAGGGATAGGGTGAAGTAAAGTAGGGTGAGGGTTAGGGTTATGGCTAAGGTTTGGGTTCGTTTTCAGGTTAGTGTTAAGTTTATGTTTAGGGTTAGGGTTAAGTTTATGGGTTCTGTTTAGTTTTAGGGTTAGGGTTAGATTTTAGGTTAGGGTTAAGTTAAGTGTAACAGTTAGGGTTACGATTTGTGTTAGGCATTGTGGTTGGGGTGAGTGTTAGGTTTATGGTTAGGGTTGGGTAGAGTTAGGATTATGGTTATGGTAAGGTGTTAGGGTTTAGAGGTGTAGTTTAGGGTTAGGGTTTGGGTGAGGGTTTCGGTTAGGCATTGTGGTTCTGGTCATGGTTAAGTTTGGTTCAGTGTTAGGGTTAGGTTTATGATTAGGTTTCGGGTTAGTGTTAGAGTTAGGGTGAGGGATAGTGTTAAGGTTTAGGTTAGGTTTTGGTGTTATGGGTTAGGGTTTGCTTTAGGGTTAGTGTTATCTTTATGGCTTAGGGGTTTCAGGTTAGTGTTGTGGTTAGGGCTAGGGTTAGCATTAGGGTTAGGGTTGTGGGCTACGGTTAGGGGTTAGAGTGAAGGTTACGGTTAGTTTTACAGTTAAGGTGAGGGTTTAGGGTAAGTGTTCTGATTAGGGTTAGAGTTCGAGTTAGGGTTAGGTTTAGGGATAGGGTTAGGTGTAGGGTAATATTTAGGTTTACGTCCAAGTTTAGGGTTAGAGTTAGTGTTGTATTTAGGGTCAGAGCTAGTGTTCTATTTAGGGTCAAGTTTAGAGTTAGGGTTAGGTTTAGGATTAGGATTATGTTTAGGGTTAGGGTTAGGTTCAGGGCTATCGTAAGGGTTAGGTTTAGGGTTTCAGATGGACTAGTGTTATGGTTAGAGTTAGGTTTAAGGTAAGGGTTTTGCTTAGGTTTAGGTTAGGGCTAAGGTTAGGGTTAGGTTTTGGATGATGTTTAGGCTAGGGTGAGGGTTATTTTTATGGTTAGGGCTGGAGTTTGGGTTTGTGCTCA
The DNA here is from genome assembly GCF_030014295.1 of Loxodonta africana. Lineage (NCBI taxonomy): Eukaryota > Metazoa > Chordata > Mammalia > Proboscidea > Elephantidae > Loxodonta > Loxodonta africana. The sequence continues at coordinate 161,712 of NW_026975059.1, forward strand.
CGTTACTTTTAAGGTTAGGTTTAGGGTTTGGATTAGGGTTAGGGGTTATGTTTAGGGTTAGATTTACGAACAGGGTTAGTATTAGTGTGAAGTTCAGGTTAAGTGGGAGGGTTAGGATAAGGGTTAGGATTAGGGTTAGAATTATAATGTTAGACATTAGGTTTAGGGTGTTAGGTTTAGGTTCATGGTTAGGCTAGTCTTAAGTTTAAGTTTAATGTTAGGGTTAGGATTAGATTAGGGTTACTCTTCGTGTTAGAGTTAGGGTTAGGGATAAGTTTAGGGATAGCATTAGGTTTAGGGTTGGGGACAGGGTTAAGGGTTAGGGTGTGTGTTAGTGTTAGGTTTACCGTTAAGGAGAGGGTTTAGGTTAATTGTTATGGTTAGGGTTAGAGTTAGAGTTAGGGTTAGGGTTAGGGTGAAGTTTCAGTTAATAGTGAGTGTTAGGGTTAAGGTTAGAGTTAGGGTTAAGGTTAGTGTCAGGGTTAGGTTTAGGTTTAGGGTTACGGTAGGGGTAAGGTTACTGTGAAGGCTAGGTTTACAGTAAAGGGTAGTGCTGGGTTAGGGTTAGGGTTACGTTTAGAGTTATTGTTAGGCTTAAGTTTAGGGTTAGGGTAGAGTTAATGTTAGGGTTAATTTTAGGGTTAGGGTAAGGGTTAGGTTTAGTTCAGGGTTAGGGCTAGGATTAGGGATAGGGTTAGGATTGGGGGATGGGTTAGGGATTCGTGTGAGGGTTAGTGTCAGGTTTACAGTTAAGCTGATGTTTTAGGGTGTTACAGTTAGGGTTAGGGTTAGAGTTAGGGTTAGGATTAGGTTTATGCTTAGGATTAGGGTTAGGGTTAGGGTCAGGGTTAGGTGGAGATTTAGTGTCATGTTTAGGTTGTTTTTTTAGTTTTAGGGTTAGGCTTAGTGTGAAGTTTATTTTAATTATGAGGTTTAGGGTTAGGGGTTAGGGTTAGGTTATGTTTAGTTTTAGGTTTAGGGTTAGTGGTAGTGTTAGGGTTAGTTTTAGTTTTGGTTAGGGTTTGAATGAATTTAAGGTAGGTTTAGCGTTATGGTTAGGGTGAAATTTTGGTTAAGGGTGAGAGTTTTTTTTAGGTTTAGGGTTAGGGTTAGAGTCAGGGTGAGTGTTTAGGTTGAGGTTTAAGATTAAGTTTAGGTTTAGGCTAATGATTAGGTTTAGAGTTAGGGTTAGGGGTTATTGTTTCGGTAAGGCTTAGGGTAGGGTTCTGTTTAGGGTTAAGTATAGTGTTAGGGTAAGAGTTAGAGTTCCATTTACAGTTGAGTGTTTTGGGTGTTACTGTTAGGGTTAGGGCTAGGGTTACAGTTAGAGTTAGGGTTAGAGTTTAGGGTTAGGTGTAAATTTATGGTAGCCTTAATGTTAGGTTAAGGTTAGGTTAGGGTTAGGGTCAGGGTTAGGATTAGGTTTAGGGTGAGGGTTAGGGTCAGAGATATTGTAAGGTTTAGGTTTAGGGTTACAAGTGGGCCATGGTTAAGGTTAGGGTTAGGTTTAGGGTTCAAGTTAGGGTTAGCTTTAGGTTAGGGATAGGATGAAGTTTAAGATAGGGTGAGGGTTAGGGTTATGGCTAAGGTTTGGGTTAGTTTTCGGGTTAGTGTTAAGGTTATGTTTAGGGTTAGGGTTAAGTTTATGGGTTGTGTTTAGTTTTAGGGTTAGGGTTAGATTTTAGGTTAGGGTTAAGTTTAGTGTAAACAGCTAAGGTTACGGTTTGTGTTAGGCATTGTGGTTGGGGTGAGGTTTAGGTTTAGGGTTAGGGTTTGAATGAAGTTTAGGATAGGGTGAGGGTTATTTTTATGGTTTGGGCTAAAGTTTGGTTTTGTGTTCAGCTTAGTGTTAAGGTTAGGTTTAGGGTTCGGTTTTGGGTTAGGGGTTATGTTTAGGGTTTGGGTTACGCTTTGGTTTAGGGTTCGTGTGAAGTTTAGGTTAAGGGTGAGGGTTAGGATAAAGGTTAGGATTAGGTTTATGGTAAGGTGTTAGTGGTTAGAGGTGTAGTTTAGGGTTAGGGTTTGGGTGAGGGTTCCGGTTAGGAATTGTGGTTCTGGTCATGGTTGGGTTTGGTTCAGGTTTATGATTCGGATTCGGGTTAGTGTTAGAGTTAGGGTGAAAGTTAGGGTTAAGGTTTGGATTAGGCTTTGGTGTTAGGGGTTAGGGTTTGTGTTAGAGTTAGTGTTATCGTTAGGGCTCAGGGGTTTCAGGTTATTTTTAGGGTTAAGGTTAGGGATTGCATTAGGGTTAGGTTTGGGGGATACGGTTAGGGGTTAGGGTGAGGGTTACGGTTAGTTTTACAGTTAAAGTGTGGGTTTAGGATAAGTGTTATGATTAGGGTTAGAGTTGGAGTTATTTTTAGGTTTAGGGTTAGGTGTAGGGGAAGATTTAGGTTTAGGTCCAGGTTTAGGGTTAGAGTTAGTGTTCTCTCTAGGGTCAAGGGTGCAGTTAGGGTTAAGTTAGGATTAGGTCTAGGGCTAGGATTAGGTTTAGGGTTAATTTCAGGGCTATTGTAAGGGTTAGGTTTAGGGTTACAGATGGACTAGCGTTATGGTTAGAGGTAGGTTTAAGGTTAGGGTTTGGGTTAGGTTTAGGTTTAAGGTAGTGTTAGAGTTTGGATGAAGTTTAGGATAGGGTGAGGGTTATTTTTATGGTTAGGGCTAGAGTTTGGGTTTGTGTTCAGGTTAGCTTTAAGGCTAGGGTTCAGGTTAGGGTTAGGGGTTATGTTTAGGGTTAGGGTTATGTTTTGGTTTAGGGTTAGTGTGAAGTTTAGGTTAAGGGTGAGGGTTAGGATAAGAGTTAGAATTAGGGTTAGGATTATAGTTAGTGTTAGAGGTTAGATTTAGGATGCTAACGTTAGGTTTATGGTTAGGGTTGGGTTAATGTTAGAGTTAGGGTTAGATTAGGTTTAATGTTCGTGTTTGGGTTAGGGATAGGGTTAGGGATAGCATTAGGTTTAGGGTTGGGGATACGGTTAGGGGTTAGGGTGAGGGTTGTGGTTAGGGTGTGGGTTAGGGTTAGGTTTACAGTTAAGGTGAGGGTTTAGGGTAAGTTTTATAGTTAGGGTTCGAGTTAGGGTTTGGGTTAGGTTTAGGGTGAAGTTTCAGTTAATAGTCAGGGTCAGGGTAAGGGTTAGGGTTAAGATTACAGTTAGGGTTAAGTTTAGTGTTAGGGTTAGGGTTAGGGGAGGGGTAAGGTTAGGGTTAAGGCTAGGTTTACGGTAAAGGGTAGGGCTAGGTTAGGGTTAGGTTTAGAGTTAGAGCTAGTACTAGGGTTTAGGGTAAGAGGTAGGGTCAGGTTTAGAGTTTTTGTTAGTTTTAGGGTGGAGTTAAGGTTAAGCTTAGCGTTAGGGTAAGTGTTAGGTTTAGGTCAGGGTTAAGGTTAGGATTAGGGATAGGGTTAGGGTTAGGGAAAGGGTTAGGTGTTCGTGGGAGGGTTAGTGTTAGGTTTACACTTAAGCTGATGTTTTACAGTGTTACGGTTAGGTCAGAGTTGTAGTTAGGGTTAGGATGAGGTTTAGGTTTAGGGCTATATTTAGGGGATAGTTTAGGGTTAGGTTTAGTTTTAGGGTTAAGGTTAGGCTTAGGTTTATCTTGAAATTTATGTTAAGGATGAGGGTTAGGGTTAGCGTTAGGGTTAGGTGTTTGGGTTAGGGTTAGGGTTAGGTTTAGGGTAAGGGTTAGGGTTTGGTTTAGGATCATGCTTAGGGTTAGGATTAGAATTAGGGTTAGTGGTTAGGGTTAGGCTTAGGGTTAAGGTTAGGTTTAGGCTAAAGATCAGGATTTGATTTCGAGTTAGGTGTTAGTGTTTTGGTTAGGTTTAGGGTAGGGTTATATTTAGGGTTAGGTTAAGAGTTAGATTTATGTTTACAGTTAAGGTGAGGGTTTTGGGTAAGTGTTACATTTAGGATTAGGGTTAGGTTTAGGGCTAGGGCTAGGGTTAGGTTTAGATTTCAGGTTACAGGTTAGGGTTAGGTTTAAGTTTATGGTAGGGTAAAGTTAGGGTTAAGGTTTGGTTAGGGTTAGGGTCAGGGTTAGGATTAGGATTAGGTTTAGGGTGAGGGTTAGGGTCAGCGTTATTGTAAGGGTTAGGTTTGGGGTTACAGGTGGGTCAAGGTTAAGGTTAGGGTCAGGGTTAAAGTTAGGGTGTGCTTTAGATTAGGGATAGGGTGAAGTTTAAGATAGGGTGAGGGTTAGGGTTATGGCTAAGGTTTGCTTGAGTTTTCAGGTTAGTGTTAAGGTTATGTTTAGGGTTAGGAATAAGTTTATGGGTTCTGTTTACTTTTAGGGTTAGGGGTAGATTTTAGGTTAGGGTTAAGTTCAGTGTTACGGTTAGGGTTAGGTTTACGGTTTGTGTTAGGCATTGTGGTTGGTTTGAGGATTAGGTTTAGCATTAGGGTTGGGTAGGGTTAGGATTATGGTTATGGTAAGGTGTTAGGGATTAGAGGAGTAGTATTGGGTTAGGGCTTGGGTGAGGGTTCCGGTTAGGCATTGTGGTTCTGGTCATGGTTAGGTTTGGTTTAGGGTTAGGGTTAGTTTTATGATTAGGTTTAGGGTTAGTGTTAGAGTTAGGGTTAGGCTTTGGTGCTAGGGGTTAGGTTTTGGGTTAGGGTTAGGGTTATCGTTAGGGCCTAGGTTTTCAGGTGAGTGTTAGGGTTAGGGTTAGGGATAGCATTAGGGTTAGCTTTTGGGGGTACGTTTAGGGGTTAGGTGAGGGTTACAGTTAGTATTGCAGTTAAGGTTAGGTTTTAGGGCAAGTGTTAGGACTAGGGTTAGAGTTAGAGTTAGGGTTAGGTTTAGGGTTAGGTGCAGGGTAAGTTTTAGGTTTAAGTCCTGGTTTAGGGTTAGAGTTAGTGTTCTATTTAGGGTCAAGTTTAGAGTTCGGGTTAGGTTTAGGATTAGGTCTATTGTTGGGCTTAGGATTAGGGTTAGGTTCAGAGCTATTGTAAGGCTTAGGTTTAGGGTTACAGATGGACTAGCTTTACGGTTAGAGTTAGGTTTAAGGTTAGGGTTTGGGCTAGGTTTACGTTTACGGTTATGGTTAGGGTTAGGATTTGGTTGAAGTTTAGCATAGGCTGAGGGTTACTTTTAGGGTTCGGGCTAGAGTTTGGGTTTGTGTTCAGGTTAGTGTTATGGTTAGATTTAGGGTCCAGTTTAGGGTTAGGGGTTAGGTTTAGTGTTAGGGTTAGTTTTAGGTTTAGGGTTAGTGTGAAGTTTAGGTTAAGGGTGAGAGTTAGGGTTAGGGTTAGGATTAGGGTTAGTGTTAGACGTTAGGTTTAGGGTGCTAGTTTTAGGTTTATGGTTAGGGTAGGTTTAAGTTTAGGGTTAATGTTAGGGTTAGTGTTAGATTAGGGTTACAGTTCATGTTAGGGTTACAGTTAGGGTTAGGGATAGCATTAGGTTTAGGGTTAGGAATATAGTTAGGGGTTAGGGTGAGGGTTGAGGGATAGCATTAGGTTTAGGGTTAGGAATATAGTTAGGGGTTAGGGTGAGGGTTGGGGATATGGTGAGGGTTAGGTTTAGGTTTACAGTTAAGGTGAGGGTTTAGGGTAATTGTTATGGTTAGGGTTAGAGTTAGGGTCATGGTGAAGTTTCAGGTAATAGCGGGGTTCAGGGTTAATGTTAGATTTAGGGTTAAGGTTAGTGTTAGGGTTAGGTTAGGGTTAAGGTAGCGGTCAGGTTAGGGTTAAGACTAGGTTTACGGTAAAGTGTAAGGCTAGGTCAGGGTTAGGTTTAGAGTTAGTGCTAGGGTTTAGGGTTAGGGTTAAGGTCAGGTTTAGAGTTATTGTTAGGTTTACTGTTAAGGTTAGGGTAGAGTTAAGGTTAAGGTTAAGTTTAAGTTTAGGGTAAGAGTTAGGTTTACGTCAGGTTTAGGGTTAGGATGAGGGATAGGCTTAGGGAAATGGTTACGGTTTCGTGTGCGGATTAGTGTTATGTTTACATTAAGCTGATGTTTTTGGGTGTTACAGTAAGGTTTAGCGTTAGAGTTAGGTTAGGTTTAGAGTTAGGGCTAGAGTATGGTGATAGTGCTTTAGGCTTAGGTTTAGGGTGGAATTTAGGTTAAGGATGAGGGTTAGGGTTGGGGTAGGTGTTTGGATTAATGTTAGGGTCAGTTTTAGGGTTTTGGTTTAGAGTTCAGGTTAGATTCAGGGTTAGGGTTAGATTTAGGTTTAGGGTTAGGGTTAGGTTTAGTGTTAGTTTAGCTTAGGGTTAGGGTTTGAATGAAGTTAGGGTAGGTTTAGGGTTACGGTTAGGTTGAAATTTTGGTTAAGTGTGAGGGTTTGGTTTCGGGTTAGGATTAGAGTTAGGGTTAGTGGTTAAGGTTAGGTTTAGGGTTAAGGTTAGGTTTAGGCTAAGCATTAGGGTTAGAGTTAGGGTTAGTGGTTAGTGTTTCAGTTAGGTTTAGGATAGGGTTATAATTAGGGTTAAGTTTAGGGTTACGGTAAGAGTTAGATTTACGTTTACAGTTAAGGTGAGGGTTTTGCGTAACTGTTACGGTTAGGGTTAGGGCTAGGTTTAGGGTGAGAGTTGGGTTAGGGGTTAGGTTTAGGTTAAGTTTATGGTAGGCTTAAAGTTAGGGTTAAGGTTAGGTTAGGGTTAGGGTCAGGGTTAGGATTAGAATTAGGTTTCGGGCGAGGGTTAGTGTCAGAGTTATTATAAGGGTTAGGTTTAGGGTTACAGATGGGCCAAGGTTAAGGTTAGGGTTAGGTTTAGGGGTAGGATTAGGGTTAAAGTTAGGGTTAGCTTTAGGTTAGGGATAGGGTGAAGTAAAGTAGGGTGAGGGTTAGGGTTATGGCTAAGGTTTGGGTTCGTTTTCAGGTTAGTGTTAAGTTTATGTTTAGGGTTAGGGTTAAGTTTATGGGTTCTGTTTAGTTTTAGGGTTAGGGTTAGATTTTAGGTTAGGGTTAAGTTAAGTGTAACAGTTAGGGTTACGATTTGTGTTAGGCATTGTGGTTGGGGTGAGTGTTAGGTTTATGGTTAGGGTTGGGTAGAGTTAGGATTATGGTTATGGTAAGGTGTTAGGGTTTAGAGGTGTAGTTTAGGGTTAGGGTTTGGGTGAGGGTTTCGGTTAGGCATTGTGGTTCTGGTCATGGTTAAGTTTGGTTCAGTGTTAGGGTTAGGTTTATGATTAGGTTTCGGGTTAGTGTTAGAGTTAGGGTGAGGGATAGTGTTAAGGTTTAGGTTAGGTTTTGGTGTTATGGGTTAGGGTTTGCTTTAGGGTTAGTGTTATCTTTATGGCTTAGGGGTTTCAGGTTAGTGTTGTGGTTAGGGCTAGGGTTAGCATTAGGGTTAGGGTTGTGGGCTACGGTTAGGGGTTAGAGTGAAGGTTACGGTTAGTTTTACAGTTAAGGTGAGGGTTTAGGGTAAGTGTTCTGATTAGGGTTAGAGTTCGAGTTAGGGTTAGGTTTAGGGATAGGGTTAGGTGTAGGGTAATATTTAGGTTTACGTCCAAGTTTAGGGTTAGAGTTAGTGTTGTATTTAGGGTCAGAGCTAGTGTTCTATTTAGGGTCAAGTTTAGAGTTAGCGTTAGGTTTAGGATTAGGATTATGTTTAGGGTTAGGGTTAGGTTCAGGGCTATCGTAAGGGTTAGGTTTAGGGTTTCAGATGGACTAGTGTTATGGTTAGAGTTAGGTTTAAGGTAAGGGTTTTGCTTAGGTTTAGGTTAGGGCTAAGGTTAGGGTTAGGTTTTGGATGATGTTTAGGCTAGGGTGAGGGTTATTTTTATGGTTAGGGCTGGAGTTTGGGTTTGTGCTCACGTTACTTTTAAGGTTAGGTTTAGGGTTTGGATTAGGGTTAGGGGTTATGTTTAGGGTTAGATTTACGAACAGGGTTAGTATTAGTGTGAAGTTCAGGTTAAGTGGGAGGGTTAGGATAAGGGTTAGGATTAGGGTTAGAATTATAATGTTAGACATTAGGTTTAGGGTGTTAGGTTTAGGTTCATGGTTAGGCTAGTCTTAAGTTTAAGTTTAATGTTAGGGTTAGGATTAGATTAGGGTTACTCTTCGTGTTAGAGTTAGGGTTAGGGATAAGTTTAGGGATAGCATTAGGTTTAGGGTTGGGGACAGGGTTAAGGGTTAGGGTGTGTGTTAGTGTTAGGTTTACCGTTAAGGAGAGGGTTTAGGTTAATTGTTATGGTTAGGGTTAGAGTTAGAGTTAGGGTTAGGGTTAGGGTGAAGTTTCAGTTAATAGTGAGTGTTAGGGTTAAGGTTAGAGTTAGGGTTAAGGTTAGTGTCAGGGTTAGGTTTAGGTTTAGGGTTACGGTAGGGGTAAGGTTACTGTGAAGGCTAGGTTTACAGTAAAGGGTAGTGCTGGGTTAGGGTTAGGGTTACGTTTAGAGTTATTGTTAGGCTTAAGTTTAGGGTTAGGGTAGAGTTAATGTTAGGGTTAATTTTAGGGTTAGGGTAAGGGTTAGGTTTAGTTCAGGGTTAGGGCTAGGATTAGGGATAGGGTTAGGATTGGGGGATGGGTTAGGGATTCGTGTGAGGGTTAGTGTCAGGTTTACAGTTAAGCTGATGTTTTAGGGTGTTACAGTTAGGGTTAGGGTTAGAGTTAGGGTTAGGATTAGGTTTATGCTTAGGATTAGGGTTAGGGTTAGGGTCAGGGTTAGGTGGAGATTTAGTGTCATGTTTAGGTTGTTTTTTTAGTTTTAGGGTTAGGCTTAGTGTGAAGTTTATTTTAATTATGAGGTTTAGGGTTAGGGGTTAGGGTTAGGTTATGTTTAGTTTTAGGTTTAGGGTTAGTGGTAGTGTTAGGGTTAGTTTTAGTTTTGGTTAGGGTTTGAATGAATTTAAGGTAGGTTTAGCGTTATGGTTAGGGTGAAATTTTGGTTAAGGGTGAGAGTTTTTTTTAGGTTTAGGGTTAGGGTTAGAGTCAGGGTGAGTGTTTAGGTTGAGGTTTAAGATTAAGTTTAGGTTTAGGCTAATGATTAGGTTTAGAGTTAGGGTTAGGGGTTATTGTTTCGGTAAGGCTTAGGGTAGGGTTCTGTTTAGGGTTAAGTATAGTGTTAGGGTAAGAGTTAGAGTTCCATTTACAGTTGAGTGTTTTGGGTGTTACTGTTAGGGTTAGGGCTAGGGTTACAGTTAGAGTTAGGGTTAGAGTTTAGGGTTAGGTGTAAATTTATGGTAGCCTTAATGTTAGGTTAAGGTTAGGTTAGGGTTAGGGTCAGGGTTAGGATTAGGTTTAGGGTGAGGGTTAGGGTCAGAGATATTGTAAGGGTTAGGTTTAGGGTTACAAGTGGGCCATGGTTAAGGTTAGGGTTAGGTTTAGGGTTCAAGTTAGGGTTAGCTTTAGGTTAGGGATAGGATGAAGTTTAAGATAGGGTGAGGGTTAGGGTTATGGCTAAGGTTTGGGTTAGTTTTCGGGTTAGTGTTAAGGTTATGTTTAGGGTTAGGGTTAAGTTTATGGGTTGTGTTTAGTTTTAGGGTTAGGGTTAGATTTTAGGTTAGGGTTAAGTTTAGTGTAAACAGCTAAGGTTACGGTTTGTGTTAGGCATTGTGGTTGGGGTGAGGTTTAGGTTTAGGGTTAGGGTTTGGATGAAGTTTAGGATAGGGTGAGGGTTATTTTTATGGTTAGGGCTAGAGTTTGGGTTTGTGTTCAGGTTAGCTTTAAGGCTAGGGTTCAGGTTAGGGTTAGGGGTTATGTTTAGGGTTAGGGTTATGTTTTGGTTTAGGGTTAGTGTGAAGTTTAGGTTAAGGGTGAGGGTTAGGATAAGAGTTAGAATTAGGGTTAGGATTATAGTTAGTGTTAGAGGTTAGATTTAGGATGCTAACGTTAGGTTTATGGTTAGGGTTGGGTTAATGTTAGAGTTAGGGTTAGATTAGGTTTAATGTTCGTGTTTGGGTTAGGGATAGGGTTAGGGATAGCATTAGGTTTAGGGTTGGGGATACGGTTAGGGGTTAGGGTGAGGGTTGTGGTTAGGGTGTGGGTTAGGGTTAGGTTTACAGTTAAGGTGAGGGTTTAGGGTAAGTTTTATAGTTAGGGTTCGAGTTAGGGTTTGGGTTAGGTTTAGGGTGAAGTTTCAGTTAATAGTCAGGGTCAGGGTAAGGGTTAGGGTTAAGATTACAGTTAGGGTTAAGTTTAGTGTTAGGGTTAGGGTTAGGGGAGGGGTAAGGTTAGGGTTAAGGCTAGGTTTACGGTAAAGGGTAGGGCTAGGTTAGGGTTAGGTTTAGAGTTAGAGCTAGTACTAGGGTTTAGGGTAAGAGGTAGGGTCAGGTTTAGAGTTTTTGTTAGTTTTAGGGTGGAGTTAAGGTTAAGCTTAGCGTTAGGGTAAGTGTTAGGTTTAGGTCAGGGTTAAGGTTAAGATTAGGGATAGGGTTAGGGTTAGGGAAAGGGTTAGGTGTTCGTGGGAGGGTTAGTGTTAGGTTTACACTTAAGCTGATGTTTTACAGTGTTACGGTTAGGTCAGGGTTGTAGTTAGGGTTAGGATGAGGTTTAGGTTTAGGGCTATATTTAGGGGATAGTTTAGGGTTAGGTTTGGTTTTAGGGTTAAGGTTAGGCTTAGGTTTATCTTGAAATTTATGTTAAGGATGAGGGTTAGGGTTAGCGTTAGGGTTAGGTGTTTGGGTTAGGGTTAGGGTTAGGTTTAGGGTAAGGGTTAGGGTTTGGTTTAGGATCACGCTTAGGGTTAGGATTAGAATTAGGGTTAGTGGTTAGGGTTAGGCTTAGGGTTAAGGTTAGGTTTAGGCTAAAGATCAGGATTTGATTTCGAGTTAGGTGTTAGTGTTTTGGTTAGGTTTAGGGTAGGGTTATATTTAGGGTTAGGTTAAGAGTTAGATTTATGTTTACAGTTAAGGTGAGGGTTTTGGGTAAGTGTTACATTTAGGGTTAGGGTTAGGTTTAGGGCTAGGGCTAGGGTTAGGTTTAGATTTCAGGTTACAGGTTAGGGTTAGGTTTAAGTTTATGGTAGGGTAAAGTTAGGGTTAAGGTTTGGTTAGGGTTAGGGTCAGGGTTAGGATTAGGATTAGGTTTAGGGTGAGGGTTAGGGTCAGCGTTATTGTAAGGGTTAGGTTTGGGGTTACAGGTGGGTCAAGGTTAAGGTTAGGGTCAGGGTTAAAGTTAGGGTGTGCTTTAGATTAGGGATAGGGTGAAGTTTAAGATAGGGTGAGGGTTAGGGTTATGGCTAAGGTTTGCTTGAGTTTTCAGGTTAGTGTTAAGGTTATGTTTAGGGTTAGGAATAAGTTTATGGGTTCTGTTTACTTTTAGGGTTAGGGGTAGATTTTAGGTTAGGGTTAAGTTCAGTGTTACGGTTAGGGTTAGGTTTACGGTTTGTGTTAGGCATTGTGGTTGGTTTGAGGATTAGGTTTAGCATTAGGGTTGGGTAGGGTTAGGATTATGGTTATGGTAAGGTGTTAGGGATTAGAGGAGTAGTATTGGGTTAGGGCTTGGGTGAGGGTTCCGGTTAGGCATTGTGGTTCTGGTCATGGTTAGGTTTGGTTTAGGGTTAGGGTTAGTTTTATGATTAGGTTTAGGGTTAGTGTTAGAGTTAGGGTTAGGCTTTGGTGCTAGGGGTTAGGTTTTGGGTTAGGGTTAGGGTTATCGTTAGGGCCTAGGTTTTCAGGTGAGTGTTAGGGTTAGGGTTAGGGATAGCATTAGGGTTAGCTTTTGGGGGTACGTTTAGGGGTTAGGTGAGGGTTACAGTTAGTATTGCAGTTAAGGTTAGGTTTTAGGGCAAGTGTTAGGACTAGGGTTAGAGTTAGAGTTAGGGTTAGGTTTAGGGTTAGGTGCAGGGTAAGTTTTAGGTTTAAGTCCTGGTTTAGGGTTAGAGTTAGTGTTCTATTTAGGGTCAAGTTTAGAGTTCGGGTTAGGTTTAGGATTAGGTCTATTGTTGGGCTTAGGATTAGGGTTAGGTTCAGAGCTATTGTAAGGCTTAGGTTTAGGGTTACAGATGGACTAGCTTTACGGTTAGAGTTAGGTTTAAGGTTAGGGTTTGGGCTAGGTTTACGTTTACGGTTATGGTTAGGGTTAGGATTTGGTTGAAGTTTAGCATAGGCTGAGGGTTACTTTTAGGGTTCGGGCTAGAGTTTGGGTTTGTGTTCAGGTTAGTGTTATGGTTAGATTTAGGGTCCAGTTTAGGGTTAGGGGTTAGGTTTAGTGTTAGGGTTAGTTTTAGGTTTAGGGTTAGTGTGAAGTTTAGGTTAAGGGTGAGAGTTAGGGTTAGGGTTAGGATTAGGGTTAGTGTTAGACGTTAGGTTTAGGGTGCTAGTTTTAGGTTTATGGTTAGGGTAGGTTTAAGTTTAGGGTTAATGTTAGGGTTAGTGTTAGATTAGGGTTACAGTTCATGTTAGGGTTACAGTTAGGGTTAGGGATAGCATTAGGTTTAGGGTTAGGAATATAGTTAGGGGTTAGGGTGAGGGTTGAGGGATAGCATTAGGTTTAGGGTTAGGAATATAGTTAGGGGTTAGGGTGAGGGTTGGGGATATGGTGAGGGTTAGGTTTAGGTTTACAGTTAAGGTGAGGGTTTAGGGTAATTGTTATGGTTAGGGTTAGAGTTAGGGTCATGGTGAAGTTTCAGGTAATAGCGGGGTTCAGGGTTAATGTTAGATTTAGGGTTAAGGTTAGTGTTAGGGTTAGGTTAGGGTTAAGGTAGCGGTCAGGTTAGGGTTAAGACTAGGTTTACGGTAAAGTGTAAGGCTAGGTCAGGGTTAGGTTTAGAGTTAGTGCTAGGGTTTAGGGTTAGGGTTAAGGTCAGGTTTAGAGTTATTGTTAGGTTTACTGTTAAGGTTAGGGTAGAGTTAAGGTTAAGGTTAAGTTTAAGTTTAGGGTAAGAGTTAGGTTTACGTCAGGTTTAGGGTTAGGATGAGGGATAGGCTTAGGGAAATGGTTACGGTTTCGTGTGCGGATTAGTGTTATGTTTACATTAAGCTGATGTTTTTGGGTGTTACAGTAAGGTTTAGCGTTAGAGTTAGGTTAGGTTTAGAGTTAGGGCTAGAGTATGGTGATAGTGCTTTAGGCTTAGGTTTAGGGTGGAATTTAGGTTAAGGATGAGGGTTAGGGTTGGGGTAGGTGTTTGGATTAATGTTAGGGTCAGTTTTAGGGTTTTGGTTTAGAGTTCAGGTTAGATTCAGGGTTAGGGTTAGATTTAGGTTTAGGGTTAGGGTTAGGTTTAGTGTTAGTTTAGCTTAGGGTTAGGGTTTGAATGAAGTTAGGGTAGGTTTAGGGTTACGGTTAGGTTGAAATTTTGGTTAAGTGTGAGGGTTTGGTTTCGGGTTAGGATTAGAGTTAGGGTTAGTGGTTAAGGTTAGGTTTAGGGTTAAGGTTAGGTTTAGGCTAAGCATTAGGGTTAGAGTTAGGGTTAGTGGTTAGTGTTTCAGTTAGGTTTAGGATAGGGTTATAATTAGGGTTAAGTTTAGGGTTACGGTAAGAGTTAGATTTACGTTTACAGTTAAGGTGAGGGTTTTGCGTAACTGTTACGGTTAGGGTTAGGGCTAGGTTTAGGGTGAGAGTTGGGTTAGGGGTTAGGTTTAGGTTAAGTTTATGGTAGGCTTAAAGTTAGGGTTAAGGTTAGGTTAGGGTTAGGGTCAGGGTTAGGATTAGAATTAGGTTTCGGGCGAGGGTTAGTGTCAGAGTTATTATAAGGGTTAGGTTTAGGGTTACAGATGGGCCAAGGTTAAGGTTAGGGTTAGGTTTAGGGGTAGGATTAGGGTTAAAGTTAGGGTTAGCTTTAGGTTAGGGATAGGGTGAAGTAAAGTAGGGTGAGGGTTAGGGTTATGGCTAAGGTTTGGGTTCGTTTTCAGGTTAGTGTTAAGTTTATGTTTAGGGTTAGGGTTAAGTTTATGGGTTCTGTTTAGTTTTAGGGTTAGGGTTAGATTTTAGGTTAGGGTTAAGTTAAGTGTAACAGTTAGGGTTACGATTTGTGTTAGGCATTGTGGTTGGGGTGAGTGTTAGGTTTATGGTTAGGGTTGGGTAGAGTTAGGATTATGGTTATGGTAAGGTGTTAGGGTTTAGAGGTGTAGTTTAGGGTTAGGGTTTGGGTGAGGGTTTCGGTTAGGCATTGTGGTTCTGGTCATGGTTAAGTTTGGTTCAGTGTTAGGGTTAGGTTTATGATTAGGTTTCGGGTTAGTGTTAGAGTTAGGGTGAGGGATAGTGTTAAGGTTTAGGTTAGGTTTTGGTGTTATGGGTTAGGGTTTGCTTTAGGGTTAGTGTTATCTTTATGGCTTAGGGGTTTCAGGTTAGTGTTGTGGTTAGGGCTAGGGTTAGCATTAGGGTTAGGGTTGTGGGCTACGGTTAGGGGTTAGAGTGAAGGTTACGGTTAGTTTTACAGTTAAGGTGAGGGTTTAGGGTAAGTGTTCTGATTAGGGTTAGAGTTCGAGTTAGGGTTAGGTTTAGGGATAGGGTTAGGTGTAGGGTAATATTTAGGTTTACGTCCAAGTTTAGGGTTAGAGTTAGTGTTGTATTTAGGGTCAGAGCTAGTGTTCTATTTAGGGTCAAGTTTAGAGTTAGCGTTAGGTTTAGGATTAGGATTATGTTTAGGGTTAGGGTTAGGTTCAGGGCTATCGTAAGGGTTAGGTTTAGGGTTTCAGATGGACTAGTGTTATGGTTAGAGTTAGGTTTAAGGTAAGGGTTTTGCTTAGGTTTAGGTTAGGGCTAAGGTTAGGGTTAGGTTTTGGATGATGTTTAGGCTAGGGTGAGGGTTATTTTTATGGTTAGGGCTGGAGTTTGGGTTTGTGCTCACGTTACTTTTAAGGTTAGGTTTAGGGTTTGGATTAGGGTTAGGGGTTATGTTTAGGGTTAGATTTACGAACAGGGTTAGTATTAGTGTGAAGTTCAGGTTAAGTGGGAGGGTTAGGATAAGGGTTAGGATTAGGGTTAGAATTATAATGTTAGACATTAGGTTTAGGGTGTTAGGTTTAGGTTCATGGTTAGGCTAGTCTTAAGTTTAAGTTTAATGTTAGGGTTAGGATTAGATTAGGGTTACTCTTCGTGTTAGAGTTAGGGTTAGGGATAAGTTTAGGGATAGCATTAGGTTTAGGGTTGGGGACAGGGTTAAGGGTTAGGGTGTGTGTTAGTGTTAGGTTTACCGTTAAGGAGAGGGTTTAGGTTAATTGTTATGGTTAGGGTTAGAGTTAGAGTTAGGGTTAGGGTTAGGGTGAAGTTTCAGTTAATAGTGAGTGTTAGGGTTAAGGTTAGAGTTAGGGTTAAGGTTAGTGTCAGGGTTAGGTTTAGGTTTAGGGTTACGGTAGGGGTAAGGTTACTGTGAAGGCTAGGTTTACAGTAAAGGGTAGTGCTGGGTTAGGGTTAGGGTTACGTTTAGAGTTATTGTTAGGCTTAAGTTTAGGGTTAGGGTAGAGTTAATGTTAGGGTTAATTTTAGGGTTAGGGTAAGGGTTAGGTTTAGTTCAGGGTTAGGGCTAGGATTAGGGATAGGGTTAGGATTGGGGGATGGGTTAGGGATTCGTGTGAGGGTTAGTGTCAGGTTTACAGTTAAGCTGATGTTTTAGGGTGTTACAGTTAGGGTTAGGGTTAGAGTTAGGGTTAGGATTAGGTTTATGCTTAGGATTAGGGTTAGGGTTAGGGTCAGGGTTAGGTGGAGATTTAGTGTCATGTTTAGGTTGTTTTTTTAGTTTTAGGGTTAGGCTTAGTGTGAAGTTTATTTTAATTATGAGGTTTAGGGTTAGGGGTTAGGGTTAGGTTATGTTTAGTTTTAGGTTTAGGGTTAGTGGTAGTGTTAGGGTTAGTTTTAGTTTTGGTTAGGGTTTGAATGAATTTAAGGTAGGTTTAGCGTTATGGTTAGGGTGAAATTTTGGTTAAGGGTGAGAGTTTTTTTTAGGTTTAGGGTTAGGGTTAGAGTCAGGGTGAGTGTTTAGGTTGAGGTTTAAGATTAAGTTTAGGTTTAGGCTAATGATTAGGTTTAGAGTTAGGGTTAGGGGTTATTGTTTCGGTAAGGCTTAGGGTAGGGTTCTGTTTAGGGTTAAGTATAGTGTTAGGGTAAGAGTTAGAGTTCCATTTACAGTTGAGTGTTTTGGGTGTTACTGTTAGGGTTAGGGCTAGGGTTACAGTTAGAGTTAGGGTTAGAGTTTAGGGTTAGGTGTAAATTTATGGTAGCCTTAATGTTAGGTTAAGGTTAGGTTAGGGTTAGGGTCAGGGTTAGGATTAGGTTTAGGGTGAGGGTTAGGGTCAGAGATATTGTAAGGGTTAGGTTTAGGGTTACAAGTGGGCCATGGTTAAGGTTAGGGTTAGGTTTAGGGTTCAAGTTAGGGTTAGCTTTAGGTTAGGGATAGGATGAAGTTTAAGATAGGGTGAGGGTTAGGGTTATGGCTAAGGTTTGGGTTAGTTTTCGGGTTAGTGTTAAGGTTATGTTTAGGGTTAGGGTTAAGTTTATGGGTTGTGTTTAGTTTTAGGGTTAGGGTTAGATTTTAGGTTAGGGTTAAGTTTAGTGTAAACAGCTAAGGTTACGGTTTGTGTTAGGCATTGTGGTTGGGGTGAGGTTTAGGTTTAGGGTTAGGGTTTGAATGAAGTTTAGGATAGGGTGAGGGTTATTTTTATGGTTTGGGCTAAAGTTTGGTTTTGTGTTCAGCTTAGTGTTAAGGTTAGGTTTAGGGTTCGGTTTTGGGTTAGGGGTTATGTTTAGGGTTTGGGTTACGCTTTGGTTTAGGGTTCGTGTGAAGTTTAGGTTAAGGGTGAGGGTTAGGATAAAGGTTAGGATTAGGTTTATGGTAAGGTGTTAGTGGTTAGAGGTGTAGTTTAGGGTTAGGGTTTGGGTGAGGGTTCCGGTTAGGAATTGTGGTTCTGGTCATGGTTGGGTTTGGTTCAGGTTTATGATTCGGATTCGGGTTAGTGTTAGAGTTAGGGTGAAAGTTAGGGTTAAGGTTTGGATTAGGCTTTGGTGTTAGGGGTTAGGGTTTGTGTTAGAGTTAGTGTTATCGTTAGGGCTCAGGGGTTTCAGGTTATTTTTAGGGTTAAGGTTAGGGATTGCATTAGGGTTAGGTTTGGGGGATACGGTTAGGGGTTAGGGTGAGGGTTACGGTTAGTTTTACAGTTAAAGTGTGGGTTTAGGATAAGTGTTATGATTAGGGTTAGAGTTGGAGTTATTTTTAGGTTTAGGGTTAGGTGTAGGGGAAGATTTAGGTTTAGGTCCAGGTTTAGGGTTAGAGTTAGTGTTCTCTCTAGGGTCAAGGGTGCAGTTAGGGTTAAGTTAGGATTAGGTCTAGGGCTAGGATTAGGTTTAGGGTTAATTTCAGGGCTATTGTAAGGGTTAGGTTTAGGGTTACAGATGGACTAGCGTTATGGTTAGAGGTAGGTTTAAGGTTAGGGTTTGGGTTAGGTTTAGGTTTAAGGTAGTGTTAGAGTTTGGATGAAGTTTAGGATAGGGTGAGGGTTATTTTTATGGTTAGGGCTAGAGTTTGGGTTTGTGTTCAGGTTAGCTTTAAGGCTAGGGTTCAGGTTAGGGTTAGGGGTTATGTTTAGGGTTAGGGTTATGTTTTGGTTTAGGGTTAGTGTGAAGTTTAGGTTAAGGGTGAGGGTTAGGATAAGAGTTAGAATTAGGGTTAGGATTATAGTTAGTGTTAGAGGTTAGATTTAGGATGCTAACGTTAGGTTTATGGTTAGGGTTGGGTTAATGTTAGAGTTAGGGTTAGATTAGGTTTAATGTTCGTGTTTGGGTTAGGGATAGGGTTAGGGATAGCATTAGGTTTAGGGTTGGGGATACGGTTAGGGGTTAGGGTGAGGGTTGTGGTTAGGGTGTGGGTTAGGGTTAGGTTTACAGTTAAGGTGAGGGTTTAGGGTAAGTTTTATAGTTAGGGTTCGAGTTAGGGTTTGGGTTAGGTTTAGGGTGAAGTTTCAGTTAATAGTCAGGGTCAGGGTAAGGGTTAGGGTTAAGATTACAGTTAGGGTTAAGTTTAGTGTTAGGGTTAGGGTTAGGGGAGGGGTAAGGTTAGGGTTAAGGCTAGGTTTACGGTAAAGGGTAGGGCTAGGTTAGGGTTAGGTTTAGAGTTAGAGCTAGTACTAGGGTTTAGGGTAAGAGGTAGGGTCAGGTTTAGAGTTTTTGTTAGTTTTAGGGTGGAGTTAAGGTTAAGCTTAGCGTTAGGGTAAGTGTTAGGTTTAGGTCAGGGTTAAGGTTAGGATTAGGGATAGGGTTAGGGTTAGGGAAAGGGTTAGGTGTTCGTGGGAGGGTTAGTGTTAGGTTTACACTTAAGCTGATGTTTTACAGTGTTACGGTTAGGTCAGAGTTGTAGTTAGGGTTAGGATGAGGTTTAGGTTTAGGGCTATATTTAGGGGATAGTTTAGGGTTAGGTTTAGTTTTAGGGTTAAGGTTAGGCTTAGGTTTATCTTGAAATTTATGTTAAGGATGAGGGTTAGGGTTAGCGTTAGGGTTAGGTGTTTGGGTTAGGGTTAGGGTTAGGTTTAGGGTAAGGGTTAGGGTTTGGTTTAGGATCATGCTTAGGGTTAGGATTAGAATTAGGGTTAGTGGTTAGGGTTAGGCTTAGGGTTAAGGTTAGGTTTAGGCTAAAGATCAGGATTTGATTTCGAGTTAGGTGTTAGTGTTTTGGTTAGGTTTAGGGTAGGGTTATATTTAGGGTTAGGTTAAGAGTTAGATTTATGTTTACAGTTAAGGTGAGGGTTTTGGGTAAGTGTTACATTTAGGGTTAGGGTTAGGTTTAGGGCTAGGGCTAGGGTTAGGTTTAGATTTCAGGTTACAGGTTAGGGTTAGGTTTAAGTTTATGGTAGGGTAAAGTTAGGGTTAAGGTTTGGTTAGGGTTAGGGTCAGGGTTAGGATTAGGATTAGGTTTAGGGTGAGGGTTAGGGTCAGCGTTATTGTAAGGGTTAGGTTTGGGGTTACAGGTGGGTCAAGGTTAAGGTTAGGGTCAGGGTTAAAGTTAGGGTGTGCTTTAGATTAGGGATAGGGTGAAGTTTAAGATAGGGTGAGGGTTAGGGTTATGGCTAAGGTTTGCTTGAGTTTTCAGGTTAGTGTTAAGGTTATGTTTAGGGTTAGGAATAAGTTTATGGGTTCTGTTTACTTTTAGGGTTAGGGGTAGATTTTAGGTTAGGGTTAAGTTCAGTGTTACGGTTAGGGTTAGGTTTACGGTTTGTGTTAGGCATTGTGGTTGGTTTGAGGATTAGGTTTAGCATTAGGGTTGGGTAGGGTTAGGATTATGGTTATGGTAAGGTGTTAGGGATTAGAGGAGTAGTATTGGGTTAGGGCTTGGGTGAGGGTTCCGGTTAGGCATTGTGGTTCTGGTCATGGTTAGGTTTGGTTTAGGGTTAGGGTTAGTTTTATGATTAGGTTTAGGGTTAGTGTTAGAGTTAGGGTTAGGCTTTGGTGCTAGGGGTTAGGTTTTGGGTTAGGGTTAGGGTTATCGTTAGGGCCTAGGTTTTCAGGTGAGTGTTAGGGTTAGGGTTAGGGATAGCATTAGGGTTAGCTTTTGGGGGTACGTTTAGGGGTTAGGTGAGGGTTACAGTTAGTATTGCAGTTAAGGTTAGGTTTTAGGGCAAGTGTTAGGACTAGGGTTAGAGTTAGAGTTAGGGTTAGGTTTAGGGTTAGGTGCAGGGTAAGTTTTAGGTTTAAGTCCTGGTTTAGGGTTAGAGTTAGTGTTCTATTTAGGGTCAAGTTTAGAGTTCGGGTTAGGTTTAGGATTAGGTCTATTGTTGGGCTTAGGATTAGGGTTAGGTTCAGAGCTATTGTAAGGCTTAGGTTTAGGGTTACAGATGGACTAGCTTTACGGTTAGAGTTAGGTTTAAGGTTAGGGTTTGGGCTAGGTTTACGTTTACGGTTATGGTTAGGGTTAGGATTTGGTTGAAGTTTAGCATAGGCTGAGGGTTACTTTTAGGGTTCGGGCTAGAGTTTGGGTTTGTGTTCAGGTTAGTGTTATGGTTAGATTTAGGGTCCAGTTTAGGGTTAGGGGTTAGGTTTAGTGTTAGGGTTAGTTTTAGGTTTAGGGTTAGTGTGAAGTTTAGGTTAAGGGTGAGAGTTAGGGTTAGGGTTAGGATTAGGGTTAGTGTTAGACGTTAGGTTTAGGGTGCTAGTTTTAGGTTTATGGTTAGGGTAGGTTTAAGTTTAGGGTTAATGTTAGGGTTAGTGTTAGATTAGGGTTACAGTTCATGTTAGGGTTACAGTTAGGGTTAGGGATAGCATTAGGTTTAGGGTTAGGAATATAGTTAGGGGTTAGGGTGAGGGTTGAGGGATAGCATTAGGTTTAGGGTTAGGAATATAGTTAGGGGTTAGGGTGAGGGTTGGGGATATGGTGAGGGTTAGGTTTAGGTTTACAGTTAAGGTGAGGGTTTAGGGTAATTGTTATGGTTAGGGTTAGAGTTAGGGTCATGGTGAAGTTTCAGGTAATAGCGGGGTTCAGGGTTAATGTTAGATTTAGGGTTAAGGTTAGTGTTAGGGTTAGGTTTAGGTTAGGGTTAAGGTAGCGGTCAGGTTAGGGTTAAGACTAGGTTTACGGTAAAGTGTAAGGCTAAGTCAGGGTTAGGTTTAGAGTTAGTGCTAGGGTTTAGGGTTAGGGTTAAGGTCAGGTTTAGAGTTATTGTTAGGTTTACTGTTAAGTTTAGGGTAGAGTTAAGGTTAAGGTTAAGTTTAAGTTTAGGGTAAGAGTTAGGTTTACGTCAGGTTTAGGGTTAGGATGAGGGATAGGCTTAGGGAAATGGTTACGGTTTCGTGTGCGGATTAGTGTTATGTTTACATTAAGCTGATGTTTTTGGGTGTTACAGTAAGGTTTAGCGTTAGAGTTAGGTTAGGTTTAGAGTTAGGGCTAGAGTATGGTGATAGTGCTTTAGGCTTAGGTTTAGGGTGGAATTTAGGTTAAGGATGAGGGTTAGGGTTGGGGTAGGTGTTTGGATTAATGTTAGGGTCAGTTTTAGGGTTTTGGTTTAGAGTTCAGGTTAGATTCAGGGTTAGGGTTAGATTTAGGTTTAGGGTTAGGGTTAGGTTTAGTGTTAGTTTAGCTTAGGGTTAGGGTTTGAATGAAGTTAGGGTAGGTTTAGCGTTATGGTTAGGTTGAAATTTTGGTTAAGTGTGAGGGTTTGGTTTCGGGTTAGGGTTAGAGTTAGGGTTAGTGGTTCAGGCTAGGTTTAGGGTTAAGGTTAGGTTTAGGCTAAGCATTAGGGTTAGAGTTAGGGTTAGTGGTTAGTGTTTCAGTTAGGTTTAGGATAGGGTTATAATTAGGGTTAAGTTTAGGGTTACGGTAAGAGTTAGATTTACGTTTACAGTTAAGGTGAGGGTTTTGCGTAACTGTTACGGTTAGGGTTAGGGCTAGGTTTAGGGTGAGAGTTGGGTTAGGGGTTAGGTTTAGGTTAAGTTTATGGTAGGCTTAAAGTTAGGGTTAAGGTTAGGTTAGGGTTAGGGTCAGGGTTAGGATTAGAATTAGGTTTCGGGAGAGGGTTAGTGTCAGAGTTATTATAAGGGTTAGGTTTAGGGTTACAGATGGGCCAAGGTTAAGGTTAGGGTTAGGTTTAGGGGTAGGATTAGGGTTAAAGTTAGGGTTAGCTTTAGGTTAGGGATAGGGTGAAGTAAAGTAGGGTGAGGGTTAGGGTTATGGCTAAGGTTTGGGTTCGTTTTCAGGTTAGTGTTAAGTTTATGTTTAGGGTTAGGGTTAAGTTTATGGGTTCTGTTTAGTTTTAGGGTTAGGGTTAGATTTTAGGTTAGGGTTAAGTTAAGTGTAACAGTTAGGGTTACGATTTGTGTTAGGCATTGTGGTTGGGGTGAGTGTTAGGTTTATGGTTAGGGTTGGGTAGAGTTAGGATTATGGTTATGGTAAGGTGTTAGGGTTTAGAGGTGTAGTTTAGGGTTAGGGTTTGGGTGAGGGTTTCGGTTAGGCATTGTGGTTCTGGTCATGGTTAAGTTTGGTTCAGTGTTAGGGTTAGGTTTATGATTAGGTTTCGGGTTAGTGTTAGAGTTAGGGTGAGGGATAGTGTTAAGGTTTAGGTTAGGTTTTGGTGTTATGGGTTAGGGTTTGCTTTAGGGTTAGTGTTATCTTTATGGCTTAGGGGTTTCAGGTTAGTGTTGTGGTTAGGGCTAGGGTTAGCATTAGGGTTAGGGTTGTGGGCTACGGTTAGGGGTTAGAGTGAAGGTTACGGTTAGTTTTACAGTTAAGGTGAGGGTTTAGGGTAAGTGTTCTGATTAGGGTTAGAGTTCGAGTTAGGGTTAGGTTTAGGGATAGGGTTAGGTGTAGGGTAATATTTAGGTTTACGTCCAAGTTTAGGGTTAGAGTTAGTGTTGTATTTAGGGTCAGAGCTAGTGTTCTATTTAGGGTCAAGTTTAGAGTTAGGGTTAGGTTTAGGATTAGGATTATGTTTAGGGTTAGGGTTAGGTTCAGGGCTATCGTAAGGGTTAGGTTTAGGGTTTCAGATGGACTAGTGTTATGGTTAGAGTTAGGTTTAAGGTAAGGGTTTTGCTTAGGTTTAGGTTAGGGCTAAGGTTAGGGTTAGGTTTTGGATGATGTTTAGGCTAGGGTGAGGGTTATTTTTATGGTTAGGGCTGGAGTTTGGGTTTGTGCTCACGTTACTTTTAAGGTTAGGTTTAGGGTTTGGATTAGGGTTAGGGGTTATGTTTAGGGTTAGATTTACGAACAGGGTTAGTATTAGTGTGAAGTTCAGGTTAAGTGGGAGGGTTAGGATAAGGGTTAGGATTAGGGTTAGAATTATAATGTTAGACATTAGGTTTAGGGTGTTAGGTTTAGGTTCATGGTTAGGCTAGTCTTAAGTTTAAGGTTAATGTTAGGGTTAGGATTAGATTAGGGTTACTCTTCGTGTTAGAGTTAGGGTTAGGGATAAGTTTAGGGATAGCATTAGGTTTAGGGTTGGGGACAGGGTTAAGGGTTAGGGTGTGTGTTAGTGTTAGGTTTACCGTTAAGGAGAGGGTTTAGGTTAATTGTTATGGTTAGGGTTAGAGTTAGAGTTAGGGTTAGGGTTAGGGTGAAGTTTCAGTTAATAGTGAGTGTTAGG
This sequence comes from Loxodonta africana, assembly GCF_030014295.1. Taxonomy (NCBI): domain Eukaryota; kingdom Metazoa; phylum Chordata; class Mammalia; order Proboscidea; family Elephantidae; genus Loxodonta; species Loxodonta africana. The sequence goes on from NW_026975059.1 coordinate 184,589, forward strand.
GTTAAGGTTAGAGTTAGGGTTAAGGTTAGTGTCAGGGTTAGGTTTAGGTTTAGGGTTACGGTAGGGGTAAGGTTACTGTGAAGGCTAGGTTTACAGTAAAGGGTAGTGCTGGGTTAGGGTTAGAGTTACGTTTAGAGTTATTGTTAGGCTTAAGTTTAGGGTTAGGGTAGAGTTAATGTTAGGGTTAATTTTAGGGTTAGGGTAAGGGTTAGGTTTAGTTCAGGGTTAGGGCTAGGATTAGGGATAGGGTTAGGATTGGGGGATGGGTTAGGGATTCGTGTGAGGGTTAGTGTCAGGTTTACAGTTAAGCTGATGTTTTAGGGTGTTACAGTTAGGGTTAGGGTTAGAGTTAGGGTTAGGATTAGGTTTATGCTTAGGATTAGGGTTAGGGTTAGGGTCAGGGTTAGGTGGAGATTTAGTGTCATGTTTAGGTTGTTTTTTTAGTTTTAGGGTTAGGCTTAGTGTGAAGTTTATTTTAATTATGAGGTTTAGGGTTAGGGGTTAGGGTTAGGTTATGTTTAGTTTTAGGTTTGGGGTTAGTGTTAGCGTTAGGGTTAGTTTTAGTTTTGGTTAGGTTTGAATGAATTTAAGGTAGGTTTAGCGTTATGGTTAGGGTGAAATTTTGGTTAAGGGTGAGAGTTTTTTTTAGGTTTAGGGTTAGGGTTAGAGTTAGGGTGAGTGTTTAGGTTGAGGTTTAAGGTTAAGTTTAGGTTTAGGCTAATGATTAGGTTTAGAGTTAGGGTTGGGGTTATTGTTTCGGTAAGGTTTAGGGTAGGGTTCTGTTTAGGGTTAAGTATAGTGTTAGGGTAAGAGTTAGAGTTCCATTTACAGTTGAGTGTTTTGGGTGTTACTGTTAGGGTTAGGGCTAGGGTTACAGTTAGAGTTAGGGTTAGAGTTTAGGGTTAGGTGTAAATTTATGGTAGCCTTAATGTTAGGTTAAGGTTAGGTTAGGGTTAGGGTCAGGGTTAGGATTAGGTTTAGGGTGAGGGTTAGGGTCAGAGATATTGTAAGGGTTAGGTTTAGGGTTACAAGTGGGCCATGGTTAAGGTTAGGGTTAGGTTTAGGGTTCAAGTTAGGGTTAGCTTTAGGTTAGGGATAGGATGAAGTTTAAGATAGGGTGAGGGTTAGGGTTATGGCTAAGGTTTGGGTTAGTTTTCGGGTTAGTGTTAAGGTTATGTTTAGGGTTAGGGTTAAGTTTATGGGTTGTGTTTAGTTTTAGGGTTAGGGTTAGATTTTAGGTTAGGGTTAAGTTTAGTGTAAACAGCTAAGGTTACGGTTTGTGTTAGGCATTGTGGTTGGGGTGAGGTTTAGGTTTAGGGTTAGGGTTTGGATGAAGTTTAGGATAGGGTGAGGGTTATTTTTATGGTTTGGGCTAAAGTTTGGTTTTGTGTTCAGCTTAGTGTTAAGGTTAGGTTTAGGGTTCGGTTTTGGGTTAGGGGTTATGTTTATGGTTTGGGTTACGCTTTGGTTTAGGGTTAGTGTGAAGTTTAGGTTAAGGGTGAGGGTTAGGATAAAGGTTAGGATTAGGTTTATGGTAAGGTGTTAGTGGTTAGAGGTGTAGTTTAGGGTTAGGGTTTGGGTGAGGGTTCCGGTTAGGAATTGTGGTTCTGGTCATGGTTGGGTTTGGTTCAGGTTTATGATTCGGATTCGGGTTAGTGTTAGAGTTAGGGTGAAAGTTAGGGTTAAGGTTTGGATTAGGCTTTGGTGTTAGGGGTTAGGGTTTGTGTTAGAGTTAGTGTTATCGTTAGGGCTCAGGGGTTTCAGGTTATTTTTAGGGTTAAGGTTAGGGATTGCATTAGGGTTAGGTTTGGGGGATACGGTTAGGGGTTAGGGTGAGGGTTACGGTTAGTTTTACAGTTAAAGTGTGGGTTTAGGATAAGTGTTATGATTAGGGTTAGAGTTGGAGTTATTTTTAGGTTTAGGGTTAGGTGTAGGGGAAGATTTAGGTTTAGGTCCAGGTTTAGGGTTAGAGTTAGTGTTCTCTCTAGGGTCAAGGGTGCAGTTAGGGTTAGGTTAGGATTAGGTCTAGGGCTAGGATTAGGTTCAGGGTTAATTTCAGGGCTATTGTAAGGGTTAGGTTTAGGGTTACAGATGCACTAGCGCTATGGTTAGAGGTAGGTTTAAGGTTAGGGTTTGGGTTAGGTTTAGGTTTAAGGTAGTGTTAGAGTTTGGATGAAGTTTAGGATAGGGTGAGGGTTATTTTTATGGTTAGGGCTAGAGTTTGGGTTTGTGTTCAGGTTAGCTTTAAGGCTAGGGTTCAGGTTAGGGTTAGGGGTTATGTTTAGGGTTAGGGTTATGTTTTGGTTTAGGGTTAGTGTGAAGTTTAGGTTAAGGGTGAGGGTTAGGATAAGAGTTAGAATTAGGGTTAGGATTATAGTTAGTGTTAGAGGTTAGATTTAGGATGCTAACGTTAGGTTTATGGTTAGGGTTGGGTTAATGTTAGAGTTAGGGTTAGATTAGGTTTAATGTTCGTGTTTGGGTTAGGGATAGGGTTAGGGATAGCATTAGGTTTAGGGTTGGGGATACGGTTAGGGGTTAGGGTGAGGGTTGTGGTTAGGGTGTGGGTTAGGGTTAGGTTTACAGTTAAGGTGAGGGTTTAGGGTAAGTTTTATAGTTAGGGTTCGAGTTAGGGTTTGGGTTAGGTTTAGGGTGAAGTTTCAGTTAATAGTCAGGGTCAGGGTAAGGGTTAGGGTTAAGATTACAGTTAGGGTTAAGTTTAGTGTTAGGGTTAGGGTTAGGGGAGGGGTAAGGTTAGGGTTAAGGCTAGGTTTACGGTAAAGGGTAGGGCTAGGTTAGGGTTAGGTTTAGAGTTAGAGCTAGTACTAGGGTTTAGGGTAAGAGGTAGGGTCAGGTTTAGAGTTTTTGTTAGTTTTAGGGTGGAGTTAAGGTTAAGCTTAGCGTTAGGGTAAGTGTTAGGTTTAGGTCAGGGTTAAGGTTAAGATTAGGGATAGGGTTAGGGTTAGGGAAAGGGTTAGGTGTTCGTGGGAGGGTTAGTGTTAGGTTTACACTTAAGCTGATGTTTTACAGTGTTACGGTTAGGTCAGGGTTGTAGTTAGGGTTAGGATGAGGTTTAGGTTTAGGGCTATATTTAGGGGATAGTTTAGGGTTAGGTTTAATTTTAGGGTTAAGGTTAGGCTTAGGTTTATCTTGAAATTTATGTTAAGGATGAGGGTTAGGGTTAGCGTTAGGGTTAGGTGTTTGGGTTAGGGTTAGGGTTAGGTTTAGGGTAAGGGTTAGGGTTTGGTTTAGGATCACGCTTAGGGTTAGGATTAGAATTAGGGTTAGTGGTTAGGGTTAGGCTTAGGGTTAAGGTTAGGTTTAGGCTAAAGATCAGGATTTGATTTCGAGTTAGGTGTTAGTGTTTCGGTTAGGTTTAGGGTAGGGTTATATTTAGGGTTAGGTTAAGAGTTAGATTTATGTTTACAGTTAAGGTGAGGGTTTTGGGTAAGTGTTACATTTAGGGTTAGGGTTAGGTTTAGGGCTAGGGCTAGGGTTAGGTTTAGATTTCAGGTTACAGGTTAGGGTTAGGTTTAAGTTTATGGTAGGGTAAAGTTAGGGTTAAGGTTTGGTTAGGGTTAGGGTCAGGGTTAGGATTAGGATTAGGTTTAGGGTGAGGGTTAGGGTCAGAGTTATTGTAAGGGTTAGGTTTGGGGTTACAGGTGGGTCAAGGTCAAGGTTAGGGTCAGGGTTAAAGTTAGGGTGTGCTTTAGATTAGGGATAGGGTGAAGTTTAAGATAGGGTGAGGGTTAGGGTTATGGCTAAGGTTTGCTTGAGTTTTCAGGTTAGTGTTAAGGTTATGTTTAGGGTTAGGAATAAGTTTATGGGTTCTGTTTACTTTTAGGGTTAGGGGTAGATTTTAGGTTAGGGTTAAGTTCAGTGTTACGGTTAGGGTTAGGTTTACGGTTTGTGTTAGGCATTGTGGTTGGTTTGAGGATTAGGTTTAGCATTAGGGTTGGGTAGGGTTAGGATTATGGTTATGGTAAGGTGTTAGGGATTAGAGGAGTAGTATTGGGTTAGGGCTTGGGTGAGGGTTCCGGTTAGGCATTGTGGTTCTGGTCATGGTTAGGTTTGGTTTAGGGTTAGGGTTAGTTTTATGATTAGGTTTAGGGTTAGTGTTAGAGTTAGGGTTAGGCTTTGGTGCTAGGGGTTAGGTTTTGGGTTAGGGTTAGGGTTATCGTTAGGGCTTAGGTTTTCAGGTGAGTGTTAGGGTTAGGGTTAGGGATAGCATTAGGGTTAGCTTTTGGGAGTACGGTTAGGGGTTAGGTGAGGGTTACAGTTAGTATTGCAGTTAAGGTTAGGTTTTAGGGCAAGTGTTAGGATTAGGGTTAGAGTTAGAGTTAGGGTTAGGTTTAGGGTTAGGTGCAGGGTAAGTTTTAGGTTTAAGTCCTGGTTTAGGGTTAGAGTTAGTGTTCTATTTAGGGTCAAGTTTAGAGTTCGGGTTAGGTTTAGGATTAGGTCTATTGTTGGGCTTAGGATTAGGGTTAGGTTCAGAGCTATTGTAAGGCTTAGGTTTAGGGTTACAGATGGACTAGCTTTACGGTTAGAGTTAGGTTTAAGGTTAGGGTTTGGGCTAGGTTTACGTTTACGGTTATGGTTAGGGTTAGGATTTGGTTGAAGTTTAGCATAGGCTGAGGGTTACTTTTAGGGTTAGGGCTAGAGTTTGGGTTTGTGTTCAGGTTAGTGTTATGGTTAGATTTAGGGTCCAGTTTAGGGTTAGGGGTTAGGTTTAGTGTTAGGGTTAGTTTTAGGTTTAGGGTTAGTGTGAAGTTTAGGTTAAGGGTGAGAGTTAGGGTTAGGGTTAGGATTAGGGTTAGTGTTAGACGTTAGGTTTAGGGTGCTAGTTTTAGGTTTATGGTTAGGGTAGGTTTAAGTTTAGGGTTAATGTTACGGTTAGTGTTAGATTAGGGTTACAGTTCATGTTAGGGTTACAGTTAGGGTTAGGGATAGCATTAGGTTTAGGGTTAGGAATATAGTTAGGGGTTAGGGTGAGGGTTGAGGGATAGCATTAGGTTTAGGGTTAGGAATATAGTTAGGGGTTAGGGTGAGGGTTGGGGATATGGTGAGGGTTAGGTTTAGGTTTACAGTTAAGGTGAGGGTTTAGGGTAATTGTTATGGTTAGGGTTAGAGTTAGGGTCATGGTGAAGTTTCAGGTAATAGCGGGGTTCGAGGGTTAATGTTAGATTTAGGGTTAAGGTTAGTGTTAGGTTTAGGTTAGGGTTAAGGTAGCGGTCAGGTTAGGGTTAAGACTAGGTTTACGGTAAAGTGTAAGGCTAAGTCAGGGTTAGGTTTAGAGTTAGTGCTAGGGTTTAGGGTTAGGGTTAAGGTCAGGTTTAGAGTTATTGTTAGGTTTACTGTTAAGGTTAGGGTAGAGTTAAGGTTAAGGTTAAGTTTAAGTTTAGGGTAAGAGTTAGGTTTACGTCAGGTTTAGGGTTAGGATGAGGGATAGGCTTAGGGAAATGGTTACGGTTTCGTGTGCGGATTAGTGTTATGTTTACATTAAGCTGATGTTTTTGGGTGTTACAGTAAGGTTTAGCGTTAGAGTTAGGTTAGGTTTAGAGTTAGGGCTAGAGTATGGTGATAGTGCTTTAGGCTTAGGTTTAGGGTGGAATTTAGGTTAAGGATGAGGGTTAGGGTTGGGGTAGGTGTTTGGATTAATGTTAGGGTCAGTTTTAGGGTTTTGGTTTAGAGTTCAGGTTAGATTCAGGGTTAGGGTTAGATTTAGGTTTAGGGTTAGGGTTAGGTTTAGTGTTAGTTTAGCTTAGGGTTAGGGTTTGAATGAAGTTAGGGTAGGTTTAGGGTTATGGTTAGGTTGAAATTTTGGTTAAGTGTGAGGGTTTGGTTTCGGGTTAGGGTTAGAGTTAGGGTTAGTGGTTCAGGCTAGGTTTAGGGTTAAGGTTAGGTTTAGGCTAAGCATTAGGGTTAGAGTTAGGGTTAGTGGTTAGTGTTTCAGTTAGGTTTAGGATAGGGTTATAATTAGGGTTAAGTTTAGGGTTACGGTAAGAGTTAGATTTACGTTTACAGTTAAGGTGAGGGTTTTGCGTAACTGTTACGGTTAGGGTTAGGGCTAGGTTTAGGGTGAGAGTTGGGTTAGGGGTTAGGTTTAGGTTAAGTTTATGGTAGGCTTAAAGTTAGGGTTAAGGTTAGGTTAGGGTTAGGGTCAGGGTTAGGATTAGAATTAGGTTTCGGGCGAGGGTTAGTGTCAGAGTTATTATAAGGGTTAGGTTTAGGGTTACAGATGGGCCAAGGTTAAGGTTAGGGTTAGGTTTAGGGGTAGGGTTAGGGTTCAAGTTAGGGTTAGCTTTAGGTTAGGGATAGGGTGAAGTAAAGTAGGGTGTGGGTTAGGGTTATGGCTAAGGTTTGGGTTCGTTTTCAGGTTAGTGTTAAGTTTATGTTTAGGGTTAGGGTTAAGTTTATGGGTTCTGTTTAGTTTTAGGGTTAGGGTTAGATTTTAGGTTAGGGTTAAGTTAAGTGTAACAGTTAGGGTTACGATTTGTGTTAGGCATTGTGGTTGGGGTGAGTGTTAGGTTTATGGTTAGGGTTGGGTAGAGTTAGGATTATGGTTATGGTAAGGTGTTAGGGTTTAGAGGTGTAGTTTAGGGTTAGGGTTTGGGTGAGGGTTTCGGTTAGGCATTGTGGTTCTGGTCATGGTTAAGTTTGGTTCAGTGTTAGGGTTAGGTTTATGATTAGGTTTCGGGTTAGTGTTAGAGTTAGGGTGAGGGATAGTGTTAAGGTTTAGGTTAGGTTTTGGTGTTATGGGTTAGGGTTTGCGTTAGGGTTAGTGTTATCTTTATGGCTTAGGGGTTTCAGGTTAGTGTTGTGGTTAGGGCTAGGGTTAGCATTAGGGTTAGGGTTGTGGGCTACGGTTAGGGGTTAGAGTGAAGGTTACGGTTAGTTTTACAGTTAAGGTGAGGGTTTAGGGTAAGTGTTCTGATTAGGGTTAGAGTTCGAGTTAGGGTTAGGTTTAGGGATAGGGTTAGGTGTAGGGTAATATTTAGGTTTACGTCCAAGTTTAGGGTTAGAGTTAGTGTTGTATTTAGGGTCAGAGCTAGTGTTCTATTTAGGGTCAAGTTTAGAGTTAGGGTTAGGTTTAGGATTAGGATTATGTTTAGGGTTAGGGTTAGGTTCAGAGCTATCGTAAGGGTTAGGTTTAGGGTTTCAGATGGACTAGTGTTATGGTTAGAGTTAGGTTTAAGGTAAGGGTTTTGCTTAGGTTTAGGTTAGGGCTAAGGTTAGGGTTAGGTTTTGGATGATGTTTAGGCTAGGGTGAGGGTTATTTTTATGGTTAGGGCTGGAGTTTGGATTTGTGCTCACGTTACTTTTAAGGTTAGGTTTAGGGTTTGGATTAGGGTTAGGGGTTATGTTTAGGGTTAGATTTACGAACAGGGTTAGTATTAGTGTGAAGTTCAGGTTAAGTGGGAGGGTCAGGATAAGGGTTAGGATTAGGGTTAGAATTATAATGTTAGACATTAGGTTTAGGGTGTTAGGTTATGTTTATGGTTAGGCTAGTCTTAAGTTTAAGGTTAATGTTAGGGTTAGGATTAGATTAGGGTTACTCTTCGTGTTAGAGTTAGGGTTAGGGATAAGTTTAGGGATAGCATTAGGTTTAGGGTTGGGGACACGGTTAAGGGTTAGGATGTTTGTTAGTGTTAGGTTTACCGTTAAGGAGAGGGTTTAGGTTAATTGTTAAGGTTAGGGTAAGAGTTAGAGTTAGGGTTAGGGTTAGGGTGAAGTTTCAGTTAATAGTGAGTGTTAGGGTTAAGGTTAGAGTTAGGGTTAAGGTTAGTGTCAGGGTTAGGTTTAGGTTTAGGGTTACGGTAGGGGTAAGGTTACTGTGAAGGCTAGGTTTACAGTAAAGGGTAGTGCTGGGTTAGGGTTAGGGTTACGTTTAGAGTTATTGTTAGGCTTAAGTTTAGGGTTAGGTTAGGGTTAATGTTAGGGTTAATTTTAGGGTTAGGGTAAGGGTTAGGTTTAGTTCAGGTTTAGGGCTAGGATTAGGGATAGGGTTAGGATTGGGGGATGGGTTAGGGATTCGTGTGAGGGTTAGTGTCAGGTTTACAGTTAAGCTGATGTTTTAGGGTGTTACAGTTAAGGTTAGGGTTAGAGTTAGGGTTAGGATTAGGTTTATGCTTAGGATTAGGGTTAGGGTTAGGGTCAGGGTTAGGTGGAGATTTAGTGTCATGTTTAGGTTGTTTTTTTAGTTTTAGGGTTAGGCTTAGTGTGAAGTTTATTTTAATTATGAGGTTTAGGGTTAGGGGTTAGGGTTAGGTTATGTTTAGTTTTAGGTTTGGGGTTAGTGGTAGCGTTAGGGTTAGTTTTAGTTTTGGTTAGGGTTTGAATGAATTTAAGGTAGGTTTAGCGTTATGGTTAGGGTGAAATTTTGGTTAAGGGTGAGAGTTTGTTTTAGGTTTAGGGTTAGGGTTAGAGTTAGGGTGAGTGTTTAGGTTGAGGTTTAAGGTTAAGTTTAGGTTTAGGCTAATGATTAGGTTTAGAGTTAGGGTTAGGGGTTATTGTTTCGGTAAGGTTTAGGGTAGGGTTCTGTTTAGGGTTAAGTATAGTGTTAGGGTAAGAGTTAGAGTTCCATTTACAGTTGAGTGTTTTGGGTGTTACTGTTAGGGTTAGGGCTAGGGTTACAGTTAAAGTTAGGGTTAGAGGTTAGGGTTAGGTGTAAGTTTATGGTAGCCTTAATGTTAGGTTAAGGTTAGGTTAGGGTTAGGGTCAGGGTTAGGATTAGGTTTAGGGTGAGGGTTAGGGTCAGAGATATTGTAAGGGTTAGGTTTAGGGTTACAAGTGGGCCATGGTTAAGGTTAGGGTTAGGTTTAGGGTTAAAGTTAGGGTTAGCTTTAGGTTAGGGATAGGATGAAGTTTAAGATAGGGTGAGGGTTAGGGTTATGGCTAAGGTTTGGATTAGTTTTCAGGTTAGTGTTAAGGTTATGTTTAGGGTTAGGGTTAAGTTTATGGGTTGTGTTTAGTTTTAGGGTTAGGCTTAGATTTTAGGTTAGGGTTAAGTTTAGTGTAACAGTTAAGGTTACGGTTTGTGTTAGGCATTGTGGTTGGGGTGAGGTTTAGGTTTAGGGTTAGGGTTGTGTATGCTTAAGATTATGGTTATGGTAAGGTGTTAGGGGTTAGAAGTGTAGTTTAGGGTTAGGGGTGGGTGAGGGTTCTGGTAAAGCATTGTGGTTCTGACCATGGTTAGGTTTGGTTTAGGGTTACAGTTAGGTTTATGATTAGGTTTCAGGTTAGTGTTCGAGTTAGAGTTAAGGTTTGGGTTAGGCTTTGGTGTTAGGGGTTAGGGTTTGGGTTAGGGTTAGGGTTATTGTTAGGGCTCAGGGGTTCAGGTTAGTGTTAGGGTTAGGGTTACGGATAGCATTAGGGTTAGGGTTGGGGATACGGTTAGGGGTTAGGGTGAGGGTTACGGTTACTTTTACAGTTTAGGTGAGGGTTTAGGTTAAGTGTCATCATTAGGGTTAGAGTTAGGGTTATGGTTAGGTGTAGGGCAATATTTAGGTTTAGGTGCCGGTTTAGTGTTAGAGTCAGTGTTCAATTTAGGGTCAAGGTTAGATTTAGGGTTAGGGTTAGGTTTAGGTCTAGGGTTAGGATTAGGTTTAGGGTTAGGTTCAGGGCTATTGTAAGGGTTAGGTTTAGGGTTACATTTGGACTAGCATTATGGTTACAGTTATGTTCAAGGATAGGGTTTGGGTTAGGTTTAGGTTTAGGGTTAGGGTTTGGATGAAGTTTAGGATAGGGTGAGGGTTATTTTTATGGTTTGGGCTAAAGTTTGGTTTTGTGTTCAGCTTAGTGTTAAGGTTAGGTTTAGGGTTCGGTTTTGGGTTAGGGGTTATGTTTAGGGTTTGGGTTATGCTTTGGTTTAGGGTTAGTGTGAAGTTTAGGTTAAGGGTGAGGGTTAGGATAAAGGTTAGGATTAGGTTTATGGTAAGGTGTTAGTGGTTAGAGGTGTAGTTTAGGGTTAGGGTTTGGGTGAGGGTTCCGGTTAGGAATTGTGGTTCTGGTCATGGTTGGGTTTGGTTCAGGTTTATGATTCGGTTTCGAGTTAGTGTTAGAGTTAGGGTGAGAGTTAGGGTTAATGTTTGGATTAGGCTTTGGTGTTAGGGGTTAGGGTTTGTGTTAGAGTTAGGGTTATCGTTAGGGCTCAGGGGTTTCAGGTTAGTTTTAGGGTTAAGGTTAGGGATTGCATTAGGGTTAGGTTTGGGGATACGGTTAGGGGTTAGGGTGAGGGTTACAGTTAGTTTTACAGTTAAAGTGTGGGTTTAGGATAAGTGTTATGATTAGGGTTAGAGTTGTAGTTATTTTTAGGTTTAGGGTTAGGTGTAGGGGAAGATTTAGGTTTAGGTCCAGGTTTAGGGTTAGAGTTAGTGTTCTCTCTAGGGTCAAGGGTGCAGTTAGGGTTAGGTTAGGATTAGGTCTAGGGCTAGGATTAGGTTTAGGGTTAATTTCAGGGCTATTGTAAGGGTTAGGTTTAGGGTTACAGATGGACTAGCGCTATGGTTAGAGGTAGGTTTAAGGTTAGGGTTTGGGTTAGGTTTAGGTTTAAGGTAGTGTTAGAGTTTGGATGAAGTTTAGGATAGGGTGAGGGTTATTTTTATGGTTAGGGCTAGAGTTTGGGTTTGTGTTCAGGTTAGCTTTAAGGCTAGGGTTCAGGTTAGGGTTAGGGGTTATGTTTAGGGTTAGGGTTATGTTTTGGTTTAGGGTTAGTGTGAAGTTTAGGTTAAGGGTGAGGGTTAGGATAAGAGTTAGAATTAGGGTTAGGATTATAGTTAGTGTTAGAGGTTAGATTTAGGATGCTAACGTTAGGTTTATGGTTAGGGTTGGGTTAATGTTAGAGTTAGGGTTAGATTAGGTTTAATGTTCGTGTTTGGGTTAGGGATAGGGTTAGGGATAGCATTAGGTTTAGGGTTGGGGATACGGTTAGGGGTTAGGGTGAGGGTTGTGGTTAGGGTGTGGGTTAGGGTTAGGTTTACAGTTAAGGTGAGGGTTTAGGGTAAGTGTTATAGTTAGGGTTCGAGTTAGGGTTTGGGTTAGGTTTAGGGTGAAGTTTCAGTTAATAGTCAGGGTCAGGGTAAGGGTTAGGGTTAAGATTACAGTTAGGGTTAAGTTTAGTGTTAGGGTTAGGGTTAGGGGAGGGGTAAGGTTAGGGTTAAGGCTAGGTTTACGGTAAAGGGTAGGGCTAGGTTAGGGTTAGGTTTAGAGTTAGAGCTAGTACTAGGGTTTAGGGTAAGAGGTAGGGTCAGGTTTAGAGTTTTTGTTAGTTTTAGGGTGGAGTTAAGGTTAAGCTTAGCGTTAGGGTAAGTGTTAGGTTTAGGTCAGTGTTAAGGTTAGGATTAGGGATAGGTTTAGGGTTAGGGAAAGGGTTAGGTGTTCGTGGGAGGGTTAGTGTTAGGTTTACACTTAAGCTGATGTTTTACAGTGTTACGGTTAGGTCAGGGTTGTAGTTAGGGTTAGGATGAGGTTTAGGTTTAGGGCTATATTTAGGGGATAGTTTAGGGTTAGGTTTAGTTTTAGGGTTAAGGTTAGGCTTAGGTTTATCTTGAAATTTATGTTAAGGATGAGGGTTAGGGTTAGCGTTAGGGTTAGGTGTTTGGGTTAAGGTTAGGGTTAGGTTTAGGGTTTGGGTTAGGGTTAGGTGTTTCGGTTAATGTTAGGGTCAGGTTTAGGGTAAGGGTTAGGGTTCGGTTTAGGATCAGGCTTAGGGTTAGGATTAGAATTAGGGTTAGTGGTTAGGGTTAGGCTTAGGGTTAAGGTTAGGTTTAGGCAAAAGATCAGGATTTGATTCCGAGTTAGGTGTTAGTGTTTCGGTTAGGTTTAGGGTGGGGTTATATTTAGGGTTAGGTTAAGAGTTAGATTTATGTTTACAGTTAAGGTGAGGGTTTTGGGTAAGTGTTACATTTAGGATTAGGGTTAGGTTTAGGGCTAGGGCAAGGGTTAGGTTTAGATTTCAGGTTACAGGTTAGGGTTAGGTTTAAGTTTATGGTAGGGTAAAGTTAGGGTTAAGGTTTGGTTAGGGTTAGGGTCAGGGTTAGGATTAGGATTAGGTTTAGGGTGAGGGTTAGGGTCAGCGTTATTGTAAGGGTTAGGTTTGGGGTTACAGGTGGGTCAAGGTTAAGGTTAGGGTCAGGGTTAAAGTTAGGGTGTGCTTTAGATTAGGGATAGGGTGAAGTTTAAGATAGGGTGAGGGTTAGGGTTATGGCTAAGGTTTGCTTGAGTTTTCAGGTTAGTGTTAAGGTTATGTTTAGGGTTAGGAATAAGTTTATGGGTTCTGTTTACTTTTAGGGTTAGGGGTAGGTTTTAGGTTAGGGTTAAGTCCAGTGTTACGGTTAGGGTTAGGTTTACGGTTTGTGATAGGCATTGTGGTTGGTGTGAGGATTAGGTTTAGGATTAGGGTTGGGTAGGGTTAGGATTATGGTTATGGTAAGGTGTTGGGGATTAGAGGAGTAGTTTTGGGTTAGGGCTTGGGTGAGGGTTCCGTTTAGGCATTGTGGTTTTGGTCATGGTTAGGTTTGGTTTAGGGTTAGGGTTAGTTTTATGATTAGGTTTAAGGTTAGTGTTAGAGTTAGGGTTAGGCTTTGGTGCTAGGGGTTAGGTTTTGGGTTAGGGTTAGGGTTATCGTTAGGGCTTAGGTTTTCAGGTGAGTGTTAAGGTTAGGGTTAGGGATAGCATTAGGGTTAGCTTTTGGGGGTACGGTTAGGGGTTAGGTGAGGGTTACAGTTAGTATTGCAGTTAAGGTTAGGTTTTAGGGCAAGTGTTAGGATTAGGGTTAGAGTTAGAGTTAGGGTTAGGTTTAGGGTTAGGTGCAGGGTAAGTTTTAGGTTTAAGTCCTGGTTTAGGGTTAGAGTTAGTGTTCTATTTAGGGTCAAGTTTAGAGTTCGGGTTAGGTTTAGGATTAGGTCTATTGTTGGG